>NW_026647499.1:0-101657 GCF_950295315.1 Erinaceus europaeus | reverse complement strand
TGGTTTTGGCAATTCCAGGTGTTTTCTGGTTCCAGATAAATGATTGTAGTTTTTGTTCTATTCTATTGAAGAAGCTTGTTGGAACTTTGATTGTTATCACTTTAAATTTGTATATGGCTTTGGGTAGAATATTCATTTCGATGGTATTTATTCTTCCAATCTATGAGCATGGGATTTCTTTCCATTTCTTTTTTCTTTGTTTATTTATTTATTTTTTTACAGAGAGAAATCGAGAAAGGAGGGGAAGACAGAGAGGGGGAGAGAAAGACAGACACCTGCAGACCTGATTCACCGCCTGTGAAACGAACTCCCTGCACGTGGGGAGCCAAGGGGAGACTCGAACCGGGATCCTGATGCCGGTCTGTCTGCTTTGTGCACTTAACCTGCTGTGCTACCGGTCTGTCTGCCATGTGCACTTAACCTGCTGTGCTACCGCCTGGCTCCCATGTCTTTCCATTTCTTAGTATCATTTTCTATTTCCTTGAATAGTGACTCATAATTTTCAGTATACAAGTCTTTCACTTCTTTGGTCAACTTTATTTTATTGATTTTGCTGCAGCAGTGAATGGGAGTGATTTCTCTATGTCTTCTTCTTCAGATTTAGTGTTTGCATAAAGAAATACCACTGATTTTTGTACATTGATTTTGTAGCCTGACACCTTGCTATATTGCTTAATAACTTCCAGTAATTTTCTGTTGGATTCTTTAGGTTTTTTCTATGTATACTGTCATATCATCTGCAAATAGTGAGAGCTTGACTTCTTCCCTTCCAATCTGTAGTCCTTTGATTTCTTTCTCTTGCCTGATTGCTATGGCAAGAACTTCCAATACTATGTTGAAGAGTAATGGTGATAATGGAAAGCCCTGTGTAGTCCCTGATCTGAGGGGGAATGCTTTCAGCTTCTGTCCATTGAGTATGATGTTGGCTGTAGGTTTGCTATATATGGACTCCACTATCTTGAGGAATTTCCCATCTATTCCCATTTTTTGTAGAGTTTTGAGCATGAATGGGTGTTGGATTTTGTCAAAGGCTTTCTCTGCATCTATTGAGATAGTCATGTGGTTTTTGGCTTTGCTTTAATTGATGTGGTGAATGACATTGATTGACTTACGAATGTCGAACCATTACTGGGATAAATACCACTTGGTCGTGATGAGCAATCTTTTTGATATACTGCTGTATCCAGTTGGCCAGGATCTTGTTTAATATTTTGGCATCTATGTTCATCAGAGATACTGGCCTGTAGTTTTCCTTTTTTGTTGTTCCCTATCTGCTTTTGGTATCAGGGCGATGTGGGCTTCATAGAAGATGGAAGGGAGTGTTCCTGTTTCTTTGCTCTTGTGGAAAAGCTTTAGAAGTATAGTTATTAACTGTTTCCTGAAGGTTTTGTAGAATTCATTTGTGAAGCCATCTGGTCCAGGACTTTTGTTGTTGGGAACATTTTTAATAACTGTTTTCATTTCTTTGTCTGTTATTGGTGCATTTAGGTTTTGTCGTTTTTCTTGGTTCAGTTTTGGAAGGGCATATGATTCTAGGTATTCTTCCGTTTCTTTTTTTAAAAAATTTTTTATTAAGAAAGGATTAATGAACAAAAAAATAAGGTAGGAGGGGTACAACTCCACACAATTCCCACCACCCAATCCCCATAACCCACCCCCTCCCATGATAGCTTTCCCATTCTCTAGTCCTCTGGGAGCATGGACCCAGGGTCGTTGTGGGTTGCAGAAGGTAGAAGGTCTGGCTTCTGTAATTGCTTCCCTGCTGAACATGGGCGTTGACTGGTCGGTCCATACTCCCAGTCTGACTCTATCTTTCCCTAGTAAGGTGTGCCTCTGGGGAAGCTGAGCTCCAGGACACATTGGTGGAGTCTTCAATCCAGGGAAGCCTGGCCAGCATCCTGGTGGCATCTGGAACCTGGTGATTGAAAAGAGAGTTAACATATGAAGCCAAACAATTTGTTGAGTAATCATGGATCCCAAGCTTGGAATAGTGGAGAGGAAGTGTTAGGGGGATACTCACTGCAAACTCTAGTGTACTTCTGCTTTCAGGTATATATTTTGCAGTAGTTTATGGATACGTGTGCACATAAGCTCTCTCTCACAGAAACTGGTGTATATCTAGATTATGGGACTTTGTTAGAAAGTGAACTACCTGAGATGAAATTAGAGTGTACTATAAAAGGAAAGGTCTCACCCGAGTAATGAAGCTGAAGGGTTGTCATTCCACACGTGAAGTCTCTGGATACAGTCTGAGGTGAAGCATGTTGAGGTGGCAATCGTTGCGTTGGTTAGGTTGTGAGTGGCGGATGCAATATTATTTGGTTTGGATTGGGAGATGCATACGGGAAAGTGGGCCCTATCCAAGGGTTCCAGGACTGGGGGAAGTAGGGGCTCTATAATGGAGATGTGAGGTTCCTACTATCTTAGGGTTCAAAAAGACAATCGATAGTTAATGTTATCATCACATTATTTGGTAATTGGGTTAACTTTGAAAAGTCCCTTTGTTATGGTTTGCTGCACAGTATCCAGTATCTTGTATATAGCTGTGCTATTGGATGCTTCTAATCTACTTGGTCTAGGCTTTTGAGAGAGTCTGCATATCAAATACACAGCCTATATATTAAAAAGATTCAGTTTGTCTTTTGAGAAACTTTGAGACATACAATCGATTTTCCCCCTCTCATATTAATTAACTAGTGATTTATATGTCTACATTTTGCTAGGAGTGTACATAAACACCATTCCCACCACCAAAGGACTGTGACCCATTCCTCCCGCCCACTCCCACCCCCCACTGGCCCAGGAAGCTGCATGTCTACCCCTCACCACTGGGTTTTTACTTTGGTGCCCTACTTACAATTTGATCAGGTCCTGCTTTTAGTTTCCCTTACAGATCTTCTTAGTCAGCTTCTGTTGATGAGTGGGATCATCCCATACTCATCTTTATCTTTCTGACTTAGTTTACTTAACATAATTCCTTCTAACTCTGTCCAAGATGGGTCAGAGAAGGTGGGTTCATTGTTCATGATAGCTGCATAGTATTCCATTGTGTATATATACCACAGCTTTCTCAGCCACTCATCTGTTGTTGGGCATCTGGGTTGCTTCCAGGTTTTAGGTATTATGAATTGTGCTGCTATGAACATAGGAGTACACACCTCTTTTTGGGTGAGTGTTAAGGAGTCCTTGGGGTATAACCCCAGGAGAGGAATTACTGGATCATATGGAAAGTCCATGTCTAGCCTTCTGAGAGGTTTCCAGACTGCTCTCCACAGAGGCTGGACCAATTTACATTCCCATCAGCAATGTAAAAGGGTTCCTCTGTCCCCACATCCTCTCCAGCATTTGTTGCTGCTGTCCTTTTTGATGTATGCCATTTTTACAGGAGTGAGGTGGTATCTTAGTGTTGTCTTAATTTGCATTTCTCTGACAATCAGTGACCTAGAGCAGTTTTTCATATGTATGTTAGCCTTTTGGATCTCCTCTGAGGTGAATGTTTTGTTCATATCCTCTGCCCATTTTTGGTTGGGGTCATTTGCTTTTTTGGTGCTAAGCTTGCTGAGCTCTTTATATATTTTGGTGATTAGTTTCTTGTCTGATGTCTGGCATGTGAAGATCTTCTCCCATTCTGTGAGGGGTCTCTCTGTTTGTTTAATAGTTTCTTTGGATGTGCAGAAGCTTTTCAATTTGATGTAGTCCCATTGGTTTGTTTCTGCTTTAGTCTTCTTTGCAATTGGGTTTGATTCATCAAAGATGTCCTTGAGGTGTATGTGGGAAAGTGTTTTACCAATGTTTTCCTGTAAGTATTTGATTGTTTTTGGTCTGACATCTAGGTCTTTCATCCATTTGGAGTTGATTTTTGTTTCTGGTGAGATAAAGTGGTTCAATTTCATTCTTCTGCATGTTTCAACCCAATTTTCCCAGCACCATTTATTGAAGAGAGCCTCCTTTTTCCATTTAATACTTTGGGCCCCGTTATCAAAGATTAGATGCCCATAGGTGTTGGGATTTACTTCTGGGCTTTCAATTCTGTTCCACTGGTCTGTGTGACTATTTTTGTTCCAGTACCATGCTGTTTTGATGATGATGGCTTTATAATATAGTTTAAGGTCTGGGAGTGTGATGCCTCCATTTCTGTTTCTTTTCCTTAAGATGGTTTTGGCAATTCTAGGTGTTTTCAGGTTCCAGATAAATGATTGTAGTGTTTGCTCTATTCTCTTAAAGAAGCTTGGTGGAACTTTGATGGGTATTGCATTAAATTTGTATATGGCTCTTGGGAGAATATTCATTTTGATGATATTAATTCTTCCAATCCATGAGCATGGGATATCTTTCCATTTCTTGGTATCAGTTTCTATTTCCTTGAGTAGCGACTCATAGTTTTCAGCATACAAGTCTTTCACTTCTTTGGTCAACTTTATTCCTAGGTATTTGATTGATTTTGTTGAAACAGTAAATGGGAGTGATTTCTGGATGTCTTCTTCTTCAGATTTAGTGTTTGTATAAAGAAATGCCACTGATTTTTGTACATTGATTTTGTAGCCTGATACCTTGCTATATTGCCTAATAACTTCCTGCAATTTTCTACTGGATTCTTTAGGTCTTTCTATGTATACTATCATATCATCTGCAAATAGTGAGAGCTTGACTTCTTCCCTTCCAATCTGTATTCCTTTAATTTCTTTCTCTTGCCTGATTGCTATGGCAAGAACTTCCAATACTATGTTGATGAGTAACGGTGACAGTGGACAGCCCTGTCTAGTCCCCGATCTGAGAGGGAATGCTTTCAGCTTCTGTCCATTGAGTATGATGTTGGCTGTAGGTTTGCTATATATATAGACTTCCATCTTGAGGAATTTCCCATCTATTCCCATTTTTTTTTAGAGTTTTGAGCTTGAATGGGTGTTGGATTTTGTCAAAGGCTTTCTCTGCATCTATTGAGATAATCATGTGGTTTTTGGCTTTGCTTTTATTGATGTGGTGAATGACATTGATTGACTTACGGATGTTGAACCAGCCTTGCATTCCTGGGATGAATCCCACTTGGTCATGATGAACAATCTTTTTGATGTGTTGCTGTATCCAGTTGACCAAGATCTTGTTTCATATTTTGGCATCTATGTTCATCAGAGATATTGGTCTGTCGTTTTCCTTTTTTGTTCTGTCCCTATCAGCTTTTGGTATCAGGGTGATGTTGGCTTCATAAAAGGTGGAAGGGAGTATTCCTGTTTCTTCAATCTTATGGAATAGCTTAAGTAGTATGGGTATTAACTGTTTCCTGAAAGTTTTGTAGAATTCGTTTGTGAAGCCATCTGGTCCAGGACTTTTGTTGTTGGGGAGATTCTTAATAACGGTTTCAATTTCTTTGTCTGTGATTGGTGCATTTAGATTTTGTAGTTCTTCTTGGTTCAGTTTTGGAAGTGCATAGGTTTCTAGGAATTGTTCCATTTCTTCCAGATTCTCTAGCTTGGTGGCATATAGTTCTTTATAGAAGTTTCGCAGGATTCTCTGGATTTCTGTGGTGTCAGTTGTGATATCTCCTGCATCGTTTACAATTCTATTAATTTGAGTCTTTTCTCTTTTTTGTTTGGTGAGTCGTATTCTTCTGTTTCTTCCAAATTCTCTAGCTTGGTGGCATATAGTTCTTCATAGAATTTTCACATGATTTTCTGGACTTCAGTGGTGTCCGTTGTCATCTCTCCTCTATCGCTTACAACTCTATTTATTTGAGTTCTTCTCCTTTTTTTTTTTCAGTGAGTCTGGCTAGGGGTTTGTCAATCTTGTTTAATTTTTCAAAGAACTAACATTTGGGGGGTCGGGCGGTGGCGCAGAGGGTTAAGCGCATGTGGCGCAAAGCGCAGGGACTGGCGTAAGGATCCCGGTTTGAGCCCCCGGCTCCCCACCTGCAGGGGAGTCGCTTCACAGGCGGTGAAGCAGGTCTGCAGGTGTCTATCTTTCTCTTCCCTTATCTGTCTTCCCCTCCTCTCTCCATTTCTCTCTGTCCTATCCAACAATGAATTGCATCAACAAGGGCAATAATAATAGCCACAACAAAGCTACAACAAGGGCCACAAAAAGGGGAAAAAAATGGCCTCCAGGAGTGGTGGATTCATGGTGCAGGCACAGAGCCCAGCAATAACCCTGGAGGAGGAAAAAAAAAAAGAACTAACATTTGGCTTCATTGATCTTTTGTATGGTTCTCTTGCTTTCGATGTTGTTTATTTCTGCTCTAATTTTAGTGATTTCTGTCCTTCTCGTTGCTTTAGGGTTCCTTTGTTTCTCTTCATCTTAGTCCTTACAGTGTGCACTAAGGTAATTTATTTGAGTTTTTTTCTTGTTCTCTAATATATGATTGTATGGCTATGAATTTCCCTCTCAGTACTACTTTAGCTGTGTCCCAAATATTTCGATAGCTTGTGTCTTCATTTTCATTTGTTTCCAGGAAAATTTGAATTTCTTGCTTGAGTGTCTCTCTGACCCAGCAGTTCTTAAGCAGCATGTTGTTGAGTTTCCAAATTTAGTAATTTTCTGTTTTTTTTTAAATGTTAGCTTTGCTCCACTGTTGTCTAAGAAGATACTTGGGATGATTTCAATGCTCTTGAATTTGCTGATACTGTCTTTGTGGCCTAACATGTGGTCTATCCTTGAGCATGTGCTGTGTGGACTTGAAAAGAATGTGTGTATTCCAGTATTTTGGGGTGAAGAACTCTGAAAATGTCCAGAAGGTCTAGTCTGTCCATTTCTTCATTTAATTCTCTTGTTTCTTTGTTTATTCTCTGCTTCGTCCATCTAAGTGTGAGAGTGGGTGTTAAAATCTCCCACTATTGTTGTATTACTATTGATGTATTTTTGTTATTCTTTCAGTAGTTGTTTGATGTATTTAGATGGTCCCTCATTCGCTTCATACATGTTAATAATTGTTCGATCTTCTTGGTTGAATTGATCATTATGTAATGGCCTTGTCTATCTTTTATTACTTTATTGAATTTAAAGTCTATTGTGTCAGAGATGAGACTATCTGTTCCTGACTTTTTTTGTGGCCCATTAGCCTGTAGGATAATTTTTCATCCTTTCACTTTAAGCCTGTGTTTATCTTGTTGGGTCAGATGGGATTCTTGCAAGCAGCATATGGTTGGGTTGTGTTTTCTGATCCATCCTCCCACCCTGTGCCTTTTAATAGGTGAGTTTAAGCCATTGACATTTATTGATATTATTAATTTAATGTATTGTAATGCCATTATTCAACAATTTTTTATTTTCTCTGATATATGGCAAGTATTATGGTGATGTTCTTGTTTATAAGAGGTCTTTCTGTTCAGAGAAGCCTGGCCGGCATCCTGATGACATCTGGAACCTGGTGACTGAAAAGAGAGTTAACATACAAAGCCAAACAAATTGTTGAGCAATCATGGACCCAAAGCTTGGAATAGTGGAGAGGAAGCTCCTACCCTATGTTTTTGTTAATTTATCCTTTCTTAAATAAAAAAAGAGGTATTTCAATACCTCTTTCAGGGCAGGATTGACGATAGTTGCCACCTTTAACTGTTGTCTGTCTGACAAGGTTTTGATCCCTCCATCTGGTTTGAATGAAGACTAGCAGGATATATTATCCTTGGTTGAAACCCATTTTCACTCAGGGCTTGATAGATATCTTTCCATTTGCCAGGCTAGCTTCACCAGAGAGAGGATGAGGAACTCATGGCGGCATAGTAATACAATTCTTTGTTGATGTGGACTTACCAGAGTCATATGTGAGCACAGCAGGCTTAGGCCACGTGGAGCTAGCAAAATGGCTGCCTCCCACTATGCACACCAGCCCTTCTCCAGGTCTTTTCCATATTGGGACACCAAAGACAAAGAGAGAAAAACCAGGGACAGCAGTGGGCTTTATAGGGTAAAAACAGAAGTAAAAGTCTAGAACGAGATTGGCTAGGAAAGGGGGTGAAGAAAACAAGGCATTCTGGGAGGGTAGAAAGCTGGCAGGAATTAATGTACCCTGCAGGCATGGGTGGGGATCTTTCAGGCAAAACAATGATTATGTAAATAGGCCATAGTATCAGGCAATGCAGGGGAGCCAGTGTAATGCCTAACATCCATTCTCTTCTGGCTTTTAGAGTTTGAATGGAGAAGTCTGCTCATAATCTTATGGGTTTTCCCATGTATGTGACTTTTAATTTTTCTCTTGCAGCCTTTAGGACCCTTTCTTTATCCTTACTTCTTTTCATTGTAACTATGATGTTTCTTGGTGTCTTCAGGTCTGGGTTGATTCTGTTTGAGACTCTCTGGGCATCTTTTTTTTCTACCCTGATTCTGAAATTTGATATGCAGGTAGATTCAAGTTATTGTCTGGGGAGGTGATGTCATGGTTGGAAAAAGGGCTAGAAATTTGGATCAGGGAAGAGAGTAGCTCCCAAATATGGAAAAGGCGTATAAATATTATAGATTGTAAACCCCATCAATTTGATGTGATCTGGGGCCCATATTCAGCTTAGGAACCTATGTGACCTCTGCATCCTTATATATTTGAGGTTACATTCTGTGGTCATAAGTAGGAATGTTCCAAGCTGCCCAAATATCAGGACCCATCTTCCTCAGATGTAGCCTAGAGTATGTTGTCCAGCCTCCGTTTGGAGGATGGAACATTCTCTATCGTTGTTGATCTAAGTTGAGGGCAAGGTTCTATGGGGGCCCACAGAGGGGTCTATTGTGTTGTTCCTGATAGAGGTGACTGGTAACAATGGAGAGAGGGACTTATTTGAGGTCTAGGCCCATCATGTCTGTTTGGGGATCTCAGGACTCCCGAATAGGGCTGGGCCTCTTGAATCTTAATATCCTGTCTATTGTTTAGGTCTGGGAAGTTTTCGTCTATAATTTCCTCTATAATGTTTACTTCCCCTTCCTCTCTTTCTTCCTCTTGCAGGCCCTTTATACAAATGTTACTTCTTTTGAGATCATCCCATATATCTCTGTTGTTGTTTTCAGTGTCTCTCAATCTCTTTTTGAGCTCTTTTACCTCTTTTTTTGTTTTTTCTAGCTCATCCTCTGTTTGGCTAATTCTGTTTTCTGCTCCTCTTAGCCTGCTTTCCCTTCTCTCAGCTTATTTATTCAGTTCAGTTATAGTATTAGTTTGCTCTGCTGATTGACCTTTTAGTTCAGCTGTTTCAGCTTTCAGATCTCTACCTTGAGGTAACTTGTGTTTTCCTTGAGGGTCTCATCTGTTGTTTTCCTAATTCTGATAGCCCTTTACTCCATAGCTGTCTTCATTTTTGTGATTATTAGCTTTATTATTGCTTGTATACTTTTCTTATCTATGCTTACTTCTTACTGATTTGGAGTTTCTTCTGGGCTCCTGTCTTGATTCATTGTGGTAGCAGTTTTATTTGCTCTTGATTTAACCATTTTTTTCATGTGCTTTTTAATTTTTATGTTCTGTCATTATTCAGCTGTTGTGTTTTGAGTACAAGCCACTCTATGCTAAACACCTTTATGACAAATGCAGTCACCAACCTCAGAAATTACAACAGTAGTAACTGAAGCAAGGATTTATGCAGTTTAACCAATACCAGTTAGCCAAACAACACCTCAGATCCAAGAAAAAATAGCAACCAAATCTAAATGAATGAGAAAGAGAAAGGAAAAAAGGGAAAGCAAGAATAGACAATTATGCAAATCTACTGTCCACTGTAAATTCTAGGGATAGCAAGGGGAGAAAAGGAAGTAGAGAAGAAAGACACACACAGAGAGTCCACTCTGAGTCAGATTTCTTCCCCCAAAATAATTTACAAATGAGTATCAGTGAATTCAGAAAGCAAAAGAAGGAGGAACGAAGAAAAGAAGGAAGAACAATAAATAAAAGAGCAGTGAAAGGAAAGAGGCTTTATTTATTTATTTATTTATTTATTTTAAAAATTTCCTAGGAGGTGGGAAAAAGGCGAGTGGAGGGAAGAGGTATAAACAAGTTCCTCTCACACTGGACAGGACACCCAGTCACCTAGCAATGGAAAAAACAACAACAGTTAATCTTGGTCAACCTGAAGAAGGAGGGGCCAAAAGGGACACATGCATATAATAATAGTAATAATAAAATATAATAGAGTAAAAAACCCGAACAATCAGTCTGCAGCTTGGACTGCTCTGGATGGATTGGCTGCAGCCATCCTGAGCAAAGACAGCCAATTGTAAGAAGTATCCAAAAACAAAAACAAACAAACAAAAAAAAACACTTCCCAGGCAGGGGTGAGGCTCTTATTGGTCAGATATTTTGTCACTCAAATAGAGCTCTAGACACTAAAAAAAAAAAAAAAAAAAAAAAAAAAAGAGAAGGAAAGGAGAAGACTTGGAATGACACCCTTGGTGAGCCAGGAATCTTGGTAAAGAAAATAGCTCAGTGGGGAGCCCACTAGGGGCTCTTCAGCCCCCTGGGGGCTGATTCAGGGGTGGGGGGGGGAGAAGTGAGCTTCAGAAATAATCAAAAGTTTTCCTTTCCTTTTCCTCCTGGCCTCTGTTTTCTAACTCAAGAGTGGTATCACCCTTAGGACCCCTTATTCACCCTCCTGCTTACAGCCCAGTATCCTACCCTATCCAGAGAATCCCTGGTCACAGGTTGCTGCTTGTTGGAGCTTACACCAGCTGCTGTGTCCAAGTTACCATGTACTTCTCAATTTCTATCTGTTTTACCAAATAAGAAAAATAAAAGGGGCCGGGTGGTGGAACATTGGCTTAAGCACACATAGTATAAAATGCAAGAACCTGTGCAAAGATCCTAGTTGGAGCCCCGGCTTCCCACCTGTGGGGAGGGGAGCTTCACAAATGGTCTTCAGGTGTTTTTCTTTCTATCTCCTTCTCTATCTCCCCCTCCTCTTTCAATTTCTCTCTGTCCTATCCAATGGAAAGAAAAAGGCTGCCAGGAGCAGTAGTTTCATAGTACAGGCACTGAGCCCCAGCAATAAGCCTGGAGGCAATAAATAAATAAAGAAATTCAATTTTAAAAAGAAGAAAGAACTTTCTTTTTTAAAATTTATTTATTTATTTTCCCTTTTTGTTGCCCTTGTTGTTTTACTGTTGTAGTAATTATTGTTGTTGTTACTGATGTCGTCGTTGTTGGATAGGATAGAGAGAAATAGAGAGGAGAGGAAGACAGAGAGGGGGAGAGAAAGATAGACACCTGCAGACCTGCTTCACTGCCTGTGAAGCAACTACCCTGCAGGTAGGGAGCCAGGGGCTCAAACCGGGATTCTTACGCTGGTCCTTGGGCTTTGCGCCACAGGTGCTTAACCCGCTGTGCTACTGCCGGACTCCCGAAAGAACTTTCATTCTCCTTTCTGCCTCCCCTGGCCATGTGGGCATACAAGGCAGAGGTGGTCATCTGTAAGTTGGGGAGAGAATTCCCTCCAGAAACTGAACCTCATGGCTGTACTCATCTTGGACTTCCAGCTTCCAGAACTGTGAAAAAATAATCTTCCATTGTTTAAGTCACCCAAGTGTATGGAATTGAGTCATGGGAGCCCATACTGATTAAGACACTGTCATGGGGGGGGACCATCTGGGAGGCAGAGACTTGGTATGGGAAAGCCATGAGCTAAAGAGGACTGATGGTATTTCTGTAGGAAGGGAAGGGGAGAAGTTACACTCATCCATCAGACTTTGCTGTCAGGAATTGACTTTCATTAAAAGAAGAAGCTCCACTTCCTATCTGAGGACTGGCTATGCCAGGCTTTGGAATCAGACAAACTGAGTTTGCACTTGAGCTCTGCTGCATCCAGCTGCGTGACTGGAGAAAATTTAGTTGAACTTTCTGGTTTCTTTTTCTGGTTTCTCTTCCTCACCCTGTCAAATGAATCACTGCTGCTACTTTCCAGGTATATAGAGTAAATGTGAAAACATACAGATCATTTATAGTCCACAGCTTTGCACATAGTAAGCACCTGATAGATGTTGGCTACTACTCGTAAGGGTATATTATCAATCATAATAATTGAACAAATTTAGGATTTTGTAGATGTGACTCACATTGCATGCTTGAACTAAAAACAGGGTTTTTCTCCTTTTGTTGTTCAAACAGAAACTGTTACAACTGTTTCCCCACCAGAGAAATGTTTTTTTCTCTCCACCCATCATAAGGTGGACATTCATAATTCTCTCAATATATGTTTGATCAAACAACTCTCATCTTCTTACATGCAAGTGGGCCATCCAGAAGTGGTGGACGCTCTGTCTGTTTAAGCCCTTCCTTGCTACAAAAGGTGCAAGAGCAGTTTGTTCTCCATGCCAGTCTAAGCTCTGCCTCTGTTTGGATTCAGAGCCCTTCTTCCCTCTCCCATTGGAGAGTTTGTTCTGTGGAGATCATTCATATTCTTCCTGTTTGAGGTAACTTCACTGTATTACCTCAATTCTTTGCGTATATGCTTATCTCCCTGTGAAAACTTTTCTTTTCTTATACCTCACCTGCTGAGTCCCACAAACAAAGGATATTGAGCACAGTGACATTTGACAAGGCTCCAAAACTTCTTCCTTAGTGACAGATGCCTACCTACTTCATTTATTCATTTATTTTTAAATTTTTACAAAATTACATGTCAACAGGGGTTTAAATCCTACCTATTTTATGTAGCCTTCTGCTTATGGGGCTACTCAAGCAGTGTTTTTCACAAGCAGGAGGTCTGCTCTGGCTGTAAAGATAATTTTGTATTTCATGGAATTTCAAGGAATCTAAGATGCTAGAGATCATTTAAAAATATTTATTTATTTATTTTATATAGAGACAGAAATTGAGATGGGAAGGGGAGATAGAGAGGGAGAAAGAGACTCCTACAGCACTGCTTTATAACTTGTGAAGCTTCTCACCTTGCAATGGTGACTCCAATATTCACTGGAGTGAACATTGGTCTTTGAGCATTGTAACATATGCTCTCTACCAGGTGTGCCCTAATGCTATAGATTAAAAAAAATTACTAGTACATCATCAAGAAAGTGAAATAATGCCTCAGATGATCTATGGTACACCACCCTCTGAAAGAATTCATTGTTGTTTAATGAATTCATGAATTCATTGTTGTTTAAATGGGAAACCACATGCATCTGAGAATCAGTGAAATTCTAATTCACATTTTTTGAGGAATTGTAATGTGCTGGTCACTTGTTGCAAGGATTTTATGTTATTTAAAAACTTCGTTATTAATAGAATGCTACAAGATTTTAAGATTACAATGTATAGATCCAGACCACACCCATCACCAGTTTTGTATCCTCACCCTCTCACCTCCACCTCCCAAAGATAACCATCATAATTCTCACAAGTCTTTTTTTTTTTTTTCTTTCCCAGAGCATCGCTCAGATCTGGCTTTCTGTGGTACGGGGGAATTGAACCTGGGACTTTGGAGCTTCAGGCATGAGAGTCTCTTTGCATAACAATTATGCTATCTACCCTCACTCTTCACAAGTCTTATAGTTTGCTTGTTTCTGTTTTTGTTTTTTAATTTCTTTATTGGGGAATTAGTGTTTGACATTTGACAGTAAATATAATAGTTTGTACATGCATAACATTTCCAAGTTATCCATATTATTATACAACCCCCACTAAATCCTCTGTCATCCTTTTTGGACCTGTATTCTCTCCCCCCACCCCAACCCACCCCAGAGTCTTTTACTTTGGTGCAACATGCCATTTCCAGTTCAGGTTCTACTTGTGTTTTGTCTTCTGATCTTGTTTTTCAACTTCTGCCTGAGAGTGAGATCATCCCATAGTCATCCTTCTCTTTCTGACTTATTTCATTTAACATGAATTTTTCAAGGTCCATCTAAGATCAGCTGAAAACAGTGAAGTCACCATCCTTTATAGCTGAGTAGTATTCCATTGTGTATATATACCACAACTTGCTCAGCCACTCATCTGTTATTGGACACGTGGCTTGCTTCCAGGTTTTGGTTATTACAAATTGTGCTGCTAAGAACATATGTGTACACAGATCTTTTTGAATGGGTGTGGGGGGTTCCTTAGGATATACCCCCAGGAGAGAAATTGCAGGATCACAGGGTAGGTCCATTTCTAGCCTTCTGAGAGTTCTCCAGACTGTTCTCCACAGAGGTTGGACAAATTTACATTCCCACCAGCAGTGCAGGAGAGTTCCTTTGACCCCACACCTTTTCAGCATTTGATGCTGAATGTATGACATTCTCACAGGAGTGAGGTGATATCTCATTGTTGTCTTGATTTGCATTTCTCTGACAATCAAAGTCTTGGAGCATTTTTTCATGTGTTTCTCGATCTCTTCTGTGGTGAATATTATGTCCATGTCCTCTCCCCATTTTTGGATGGGGTTATTTGTTTTCTTGTGGTTGAGTTTGGCTAGCTCTTTATATATTTTGGTTATTAAATTCTTGTTTGATGTATAGCATGTAAAGATATTATCCCATTCTGTGAGGGATTTCTTGGTTTTGGTAGTGATTTCTTTTGCTGTGCAGAGCTATTTAATTTGATGTAGTCCCATAGATTTATACTTGCCTTAGTCTTCTTTGTAATTGGATTTGTTAATGAAGCAAATGTCTTTAAAGATATCTTTAAAATTTATGCAGAAAAGAGTTCTGCCAATATTTTCCTCTAAGTATCTGATAGTTTCTGGTCTAACATCCAAGTCCTTGATCCATTTGGAATTTACTTTTGTATTTGGTGAAATACAGTGGTTCAGTTTCATTCTTCTGCATCTTTCAACACATTGTTTTCAACACCCTTTGTTGAAGAGACTCTGCTTTCCCCATTTAATAGTCTGGGCACCTTTGGCAAAGATTAGATATCCATAGGTGTGGGGGCTTACTTCTGGGCTCTCAATTCTATTCCACTGGTCAGTGTGTCTATTCATGTTCCAGTACCGAGCAGTTTTGATGACACTGGCCCTGTAATACAATTTGAGATCTGGGGGTGTGATGCCTTCAGTTCTGTTCTTTCTTCTCAAGATTGTTTTGGCAATTCTAGGTCTTTTCTTGTTCCAGATAAACATTTGTAACATTTGTTCTATTCTCCTAAAAAATGTGCTTGGGATCTTGATGGGGATAGCATTAAATTTGTAGATGGCTCTAGGTGGTATATTTATTTTGGTGATGTTAATTCTTCCAACCCATGAACGTGGAATATCTTTCCACTTCTTTGTGTCTTTTTCAGTTTCCTTGAGTAGTGACATCATTTTCAGTATACAAGTCTTTCACTTCTTTGGTTAGATTTATTCCTAATATTTTATTTATTTATTTTTGCTATAGTAAAAGAAATTATTTCTGGATTTCAACTTCTTCTAATTTATCATTTCAATAGAGGAATGCCACTGACTTTTGTATGTTAATTTTGTAGCCTGACACCTTACTGTATTGCCTGATGATTTCCAAAAGTTTCTTGCTGGATTCCTTAGATTTTTTTTTTTATGTATACTATCATGTCATCTGCAAATAGGGAGACTTTGATTTCTTGTCTTCCAATCTGTATGACTTTAATTCGTTGCTCCTACCTGATTGCTATGGCAAGAACTTCCAACACTATGTTGAATAGTAATGGTGATAGTGGGCATCCCTGTCTAGTACCTGATATGAGGGGAAATGCTTCCAGGTTTTCATCATTGAGTATGATGTTGGCTGTAGGTTTCCTATATATTCAGGATATATATATCCTGTATCTTCAGGAATTTTCCATCTATTCCCATTTTTTGTAGTGTTTTGATCATAAAGGGATGTTGTATTTTGTCAAAGGCTTTCTCTGCATCTATTGATATGACCATGTGGTTTTCAGTCTTGCTTTTATTGATATGGTGGATCACATTGATTGATTTATGTATATGAAACCAACCTTGCATTCCTGGTATAAACCCCCACTTGGTCATGATGAACAGTCTAATATACTGCTGTATCCAGTTGGATAGAATTTTGTTCAATACTTTGGCATCTATGTTCATAAGAGACATTGGTCTGTAGTTTTCTGTTTTGTTTCTGTCTCTGTGTGCTTTTGGCATCAAAGTGATGTTGGCTTCATAGAAGCTAGAAGGGAGTATTCCAGTGTCTTCAATCTTCTGGAAGACTTTTAAAAGTAAAGCTATTAGTTCTTCTTTGAAGGTTTTGTAGAATTTATTTGTAAAACCATCTGGTCCAGGACTTTTATTTTTGGGGAGATTTTTGATAACTCTTTCAATTTCATTAGCTGTGATGGGCCTGTTCATGTTATCTACTTCCTCTTTACCTAGTTGTGGAAGTCGGTAGTTATCTAGGAAATCGTCCATTTCTTCCAGGTTCTCTAGCTTGGTGGCATATAGTTGTTCATAGAAGCCTCACATAATATGTTGAATTTCTGCGGTGTCTGTTGTGATATCTCCTCTTTCATTTAGTATCGATTTATTTGGGTCTTCTCCCTTTTTTGTTTTGTGAGTCTGGCTAAAGCTTTGTTGATTTTGTTCACTATTTCAAAGAATCAACATTTACTTTTGTTGGTCTTTTGTATGCTTTTCTTATTTTCAATGTTATTTATTTCTGCCCTAAGTTTAGTGATTTCTGTCCTTCTGTTTGCTTTAGGGTTCCTTTGTTCTTCTTCTTCTAGGTCTTTAAGATGTGCAATCAGGGTGTTTATTTGTGCTGTTTCTTATTTCCTAATGTGTGCTTGTATGGCTATGACCTTCCCTCTTAGTACTGCCTTAGCTGTGTCCCAAATATTTTGATATATTTTGTCTTCATTTTCACTGAACTCTTGAAACATTTTGATTTCTTTCTTGGTTTCCTCTTTGACCCAGAAGTTGTTAAGAAGTGTACTGTTGAGCTTCCTCATTTTGGGACTATTACTAATCTTTTGTTGATTGTTAAGTGTTAATTTAATTCCACTGTGGTCTGAGAAGGTGCTTGGGATGATTTCAATGCTCTTGAATTTGCTGATGCTGTCTTTGTGGCCTAACATAAGGTCTATCCTTGAGAATGACCCATGTGGATTTGAGTAAAATGTGTATTCCAGTTTCTTGGGATGAATGACTCTGAAAATGTCCTATAGTTCTAGTTTATCTATCTCCTCATTTAGCTCCCTCATGTCTTTATTGATTTTCGGCCTGGATGATCTGTCAAGTCGAGAGAGTGGGGTGTTGAAGTCCCCTACTATGACTGTTTTGCTATTAATATATTGCTGTAGCTCTTTCAGTAGACGTTTGATGTATTTAGATGGCTTCTCATTGGGTGCATAGATGTTAATAATTGTTAAGTCCTCTTGATTGACTAATCCACTAATCATTAAGTAGTGTCCATCCCTATATTTTTATTTATTTTAAAGTCTATCGTGTCAGATATGAGAATAGTTGCTCCTGCCCTTTCTTGTGGGCCATTGGCTTGTATGATAGTTTTCCATCCTTTCACTTTGAGTTTGTCTTTGTCTTGTTGAGTTAGGTGGGATTCCTATGGACAACACATGGTTGGGTTGTGTTTTCTGATCCATCTCCCTACTCTGTGCCTTTTAATAGATTAATTCAGGTCATTGACCTTTATTGATATTAAAGACTGAAGATATTTCAATGCCATTCTTGAGATTTTTTGATTGTTACGATCTATGGCATAATTATGGCCATCTGACTATAGGAGACCTTTTAGAACTTCTTTCAGGACAAGCTTGATGATAGTTGATTATTTCAGCTGTTGCTTGTCTGAGAAGTTTTTTATGCCTCCATCTAGTCTGAATGACAGTCTAGCAGGATACAGTAGTCTTGATTGAGAGATTTTCTCCATGAGCACTCTCTAGATATCTTTTCATTCTCTTGTGGCCTGTAGTGTTTGTGTGGAACAGTCTGCTGCTAATCTTATGGGTTTTCCTCTGTAGGTGACTCTTTATTCTCCTGCATCCTTCAGGATCTTTTCTTTATCCTTATTCCTTTTCATTCTAAATAGGATATGTCTTGGTGTCTTTATGTCTGGGTTTATTCTGTTTGGGAACCTCTGGGCTTCTTGAAACTTTATGTCTTTGATGTTGTCTAGACTAGAGAAGTTCTCAGCTATTATGTCCTGAAGAATGCTTTCTTCCCCTCACTCTCTTTCTTCCTCTGGTAAGCCAATAATGCATATATTATTTCTTTTTTTTATTTAAGAAAGGATTAATTAACAAAACCATAGGGTAGGAGGGGTACAACTCCACACAATTCCCACCACCCAATCTCCATATCCCACCCCCTCCCCTGATAGCTTTACCATTCTCCATCCCTCTGGGAGCATGGACCCAGAGTCATTGTGGGTTGCAGAAAGTAGAAGGTCTGGCTTCTGTAATTGCTTCCCCGCTGAACATGGGCATTGCCTGGTCGGTCCATACTCCCAGTCTGCCTCTCTCTTTCCCTAGTAGGGTGTGTCTCTGGGGAAGCTGAGCTCCAGGACACATTGGTGGGGTCTTCAATCCAGGGAAGCCTGGCCGGCATCCTGATGGCATCTGGAACCTGGTGACTGAAAAGAGAGTTTACATACAAAGCCAAACAAACTGTTGAGCAATCATGGACCCAAAGCTTGGAATAGTCAAGAGGAAGTATTAGGGGGGTACTTGCTGCAAACTCTAGTGTACTTCTGCTTTCAGGCATATATTTTGCAGTAGTTTATAGATACGTGTGAACATATGCTCTCTCTCACAGAAACTGGTGTATATCTAGGTTATGGGACTTTGTTAGAAAGTGAACCACCTGAGATGAAATTAGAGTATACTATGAAAGGAAAGGTCTCACCCGAGTAATGAAGCTGAAGGGTTGTCATTCCACACGTGAAGTCTCTGGACACAGTCTGAAGTGAAGCATGTTGAGGTGGCCATCGTTGCATTGGTTAGGTTGTGATCGGCGGATGCAATATTATTTGATATGGATTGGGAGAGGCATACGGGAAAGTCGGCCCTATCCAAGAGTTCCAGGACTGGGGGAAGTAGGGGCTTTATAGTGGAGATGTGAGGTTTCTGCTGTCTTAGGGATCAAAAAGACAATCGATAGTTAATGTTATCATCACATTATTTGGTAATTGGGTTAACTTTGAAAAGTCCTTTTGTTATGGTTTGCTGTACAGTATCCAGTATCTTGTATATAGCTGTGCTATTGGTTGCTTCTGATCTACTTGGTCTAGGCTTTTGAGAGAGTCCGCATATCAAATACATCGCCTATATATTAAGAAGATTCAGTTTGTGTTTTGCAAAATTTTGAGACATACAATTGATTTACCCCCTCTCATATTAATTAACTAGTGATTTATATGTCTACATTTTGCTAGGAGTGTACATAAACACCATTCCCACCACCAAAAGACTATGACTCATCCCTCCCACCCACTCCCATCCCCCACTGGCCCAGGAAGCTGCATGTCTACCCCTCACCACAGGGTTTTTACTTTGGTGCCCTAATTACAATTTGGTCAGGTCCTGCTTTTAGTTTCCCTTTCATAACTTCTTCCTCAACTTCTGTTGATGAGTGGGATCATCCCATACTCATCTTTATCTTTCTGACTTAGCTCACTTAACATAATTCCTTCTAGCTCTGTCCAAGATGGGTCAGAGAAGGTGGGTTCATTGTTCTTGATAGCTGCGTAGTATTCCATTGTATATATATATATATATATCACGGCTTTCTCAGCCACTCATCTGTTATTGGGCACCTGGTTTGCTTCCAGGTTTTAGCTATTATGAACATAGGAGTACACACCTCTTTTTGGTTGGGTGTTATGGAGTCCTTGGGGTATAACCCCAGGAGAGGAATTACTGGGTCATATGGAAGGTACATGTCTAGCTTTCTGAGAGTTTTCCAGATTGCTCTCCACAGAGGCTGTACCAACTTACATTCCCACCAGCAATGTAAAAGGGTTCCTCTGTCCCCACAACCTCTCCAGCATTTGTTGCTGCTATCCTTTTTGAGGTATGCCATTCTTACAGGAGTGAGGTGGTTGTCTTAATTTGCATTTCTCTGACAATCAGTGACCTAGAGCAGTTTTTCATATGTTTGTTAGCCTTTTGGATCTCCTCTGTAGTGAATGTTTTGTTCATTTCCTCTGCCCATTTTTCGATGGGGTTATTTGCTTTTTTGGTGCTAAGTTTGCTGAGCTCTTTATATATTTTGGTGATTAGTTTCTTGTCTGATGTCTGGCATGTGAAGATCTTCTCCCATTCTGTGAGGGGTCTCTCTGTTTGTTTAATAGTTTCTTTGGATGTGCAAAAGCTTTTCAATTTGATGTAGTCCCATTGGTTTGTTTCTGCTTTAGTCTTCCTTGCAATTGGGTTTGATTCATCAAAGATGTCCTTGAGGTGTATGTGGGAAAGTGTTTTACCAATGTTTTCCTGTAAGTATTTGATTGTTTCTGGTCTGACATCTAGGTCTTTGATCCATTTGGAGTTGATTTTTGTTTCTGGTGAGATAAAGTGGTTAAATTTCATTCTTTTGCATGTTACAACCCAGTTTTTCCAGCACCATTTATTGAAGAGAGCCTTCTTTCTCCATTTAATCCTTTGGGCCCCCTTATCAAAGATTAGATGTCCATAGGTGTGGGGATTTACTTCTGGGCTTTCAATTCTGTTCCACTGGTCTGTGTGCCTATTTTTGTTCCAGTACCATGCTGTTTTGATGATGGTGGCTTTATAATATAGTTTAAGGTCTGGGAGTGTGATGCCTCCATTTCTGTTTCTTTTCCTCAAGATGGTTTTGGCAATTCTAGGTGTTTTCAGGTTCCAGATAAATGATTGTAGTGTTTGTTCTATTCTCTTAAAGAAGCTTGGTGGAACTTTGATGGGTATTGCATTAAATTTGTATATGGCTCTGGGGAGAATATTCATTTTGATGATATTTATTCTTCCAATCCATGAGCATGGGATATCTTTCTATTTCTTGGTATCAGTTTCTATTTCCTTTAGCAGCGACTCATAGTTTTCAGCATACAAGTCTTTCACTTCTTTGGTCAACTTTATTCCTAGGTATTTGATTGATTTTGTTGAAACAGTAAATGGGAGTGATTTCTGGATGTCTTCTTCTTCAGATTTAGTGTTTGCATAAAGAAATGCCACTAATTTTGTACATTGATTTTGTAGCCTGATACCTTGCTATATTGCCTAATAACTTCCAGTAGTTTTCTGCTGGATTCTTTAGGTTTTTCTATGTATACTATCATATCATCTGCAATAGTGAGAGCTTTACTTCTTCCCTTCCAATCTGTATTCCTTTTATTTCTTTCTCTTGCCTGATTGCTATGGCAAGAACTTCCAATACTATGTTGAAGAGTAACGGTGACAGTGGACAGCCCTGTCTAGTCCCCGATCTGAAGGGGAATGCTTTCAGCTTCTGTCCATTGAGTATGATGTTGGCTGTAGGTTTGCTATATATAGACTCCACTATCTTGAGGAATTTCCCATCTATTCCCATTTTTTGTAGAGTTTTGAGCATGAATGGGTGTTGGATTTTGTCAAAGGCTTTCTCTGCATCTATTGAGATAATCATGTGGTTTTTGGCTTTGCTTTTATTGATGTGGTGAATGACATTGATTGACTTATGGATGTTGAACCAGCCTTGCATTCCTGGGATGAATCCCACTTGGTCGTGATGAACAATCTTTTTGATATGTTGCTGTATCCGGTTGGCCAAGATCTTGTTTAATATTTTGGCGTCTATGTTCATCAGTGATATTGGTCTGTAGTTTTCCTTTTTTGTTCTGTCCCTGTCAGCTTTTGGTATCAGGGTGATGTTGGCTTCATAGAAGGTGGAAAGGAATATTTCTGTTTCTTCAATCTTATGGAAAAGCTTAAGAAGTATGGGTACTAACTGTTTCCTGAAAGTTTTGTAGAATTCGTTTGTGAAGCCATCTGGTCCAGGACTTTTGTTGTTTGGGAGATTCTTAATAACGGTTTTAATTTCTTTGTCTGTGTTGGTGCATTTAGATATTGTCATTTTTCTTGGTTCAGTTTTGGAAGGGCATATGCTTCTAGGAATTGTTCCATTTCTTTCAGATTCTCTAGCTGGGTGGTGTATAGTTCTTTATAGAAGTTTCACAGGATTCTCTGGATTTCTGTGGTGTCAGTTGTGATATCTATTGCATTGTTTACAATTCTATTAATTTGAGTCTTCTCCCTTTTTTGTTTGGTGAGTCTGGCTAGGGGTTTGTCAATTTTGTTTAATCTTTCAAAGAACCAACATTTGGCTTCAGTGATCTTTTTTATGGTTCTTTTATTTTCAATGTTGTTTATTTCTGCTTTAACTTTAGTGATTTCTGTCCTTCTGGTTGCATTAGGGTTCCTTTGCTCCTCTTCCTCTAAGTCCTTGAGGTGTGCAATAAGGTCGTTCATTTGAGCTTTTTCTTGGTGTTTAATGTGATTGTATGGCTAGAAGTTTCCCTCTCAGTACTGCTTTAGCTGTGTCCCTAATATTTTGATAGGTTGTGTCTTCATTTTTATTTGTTTCCAGGAACATTTGAATTTCCTGCTTGAGTGAGTCTCTGACCTAGTGGTTCTTAAGGAGCATGTTGTTTAGTTTCCAAATTCTGTGACTTTTAATAATTGTCTGTTTCTTGGTAAATGTTAGTTTTACTCCACTGTGGTCTGAGAAGATACTTGGGATGATTTCAATGCTCTTGAATTTATTGATGCTGTCTTTGTGGCCTAACATGTGGTCTTTCCTTGAGTATGTGTTATGTGGATTTGAAAAGAAGGTGTATTCCAGTTTTTTGGGGTGAAGGACTCTGAAAATGTCCAAGAGGTCTAGTCTGTCAATCTCTTCATTCAATTCTCTTGTATCTATTGGTTCTCTGCTTTGTTGATCTGTCTAAGTGTGGGGTATTGAAATCTCCCACTCTTATTGTATTACTATTGATGTATTTTTGAAATTCTTTCAGTAGGTGCTTAATGTATTTAGATGGTCCCTCATTGGGTGCATAGATATTAATAATTGTTAAGTCTTCTTGGCTGATTGATACTGTAATCATTATTTAATGCCCTTGCCTATCTTTTATTACTTTATTTAATTGAAAATCTATCATGTCTGAGATAAGAATGGCTGTTCCTGACCTTTTTTGTGGTCCATTAGCCTGTATGATAGTTTTCCATCCTTTCACTTTAAGTCCATGTTTATCTTGTTGTGAGAGATGGGATTCTTGCAAGCAGCATATGGTTGGGTTATGTTTTTTGATCCATCCCCCCACCCTGTGCCTTTTGATGGGTGAGTTTAAGCCATTGATGTTTATTGATATTATGGATTTAAAGTATTGTAGTGCCAAGGTTCAAAAAAATTTTTGGTTGCTCTGATATATTGCCAGTATTATAGTGATGTTCTTGTTTATATGAGGTCTTTTAGAACCTCTTTCAGGGCCGGCTTGTTGATGGTTGCCTCCTTTAACTGTTGTTTGTCTAAGAAGGTTTTGATCCCTCAATCTAGTTTGAATGAAAGTCTAGCAGGATATATTATCCTTGGTTGAAACCCCTTTTCGATAGATATCTTGCCATTCCCTTCTGGCTTTTAGAGTTTGAGTGGAGAAGTCTGCAGATAATCTTATGGGTTTTCCCTTGTATGTGACTTTTTGTTTCTCTCTTGCAGCCGTTAGGATTCTTTCTTTATCCTTAATTCTTCTCATTGTGACTATGATGTGTCTTGGTGTCTTCAGGTCTGGGTTGATTCTGTTTGGTACTCTCTGGGCCTCTTGCACCTTGATATCCTTTCTGTTATTCAGGTCTGGGAAGTTTTCTTGTATTATTTCCTCTAGAATGTTTGCTTCCCCTTCCTCTCTTTCTTCCTCTGGCAGGCCAATTATACGAATGTTACTTCTTTTGAGATCATCCCATATGTCTCTGTTGTTGTTTTCAGTGTCTCTCAATCTCTTTTTAATCTCTTTCACCTCTTTCTTCATTTTCTCTAACTCATCCTCTGTCTGACTAATTCTGTTTTCTGCTTCTGTTAGTCTGCTTTCCCTTGCCTCAGCTTCTTTCTTCATTACAGCTATTTTCAGCTTTCAGTTCTCTAATTGCCTCAAGATAATCAGTATTTTCCTTGGGGGTCTCAACTCTTGTTTCCCTAATAGTGCCATTCCTTTCCTCCAATGTTGTTTTCATTTCTGTGATTAATAAGTTTATTATTGCTTGCATACTTTTCTTATCTATGGTTACTTCTGGCTGATTTGTAGTTTCTTCTGGGCTCTTGTCTTCATTCATTGGAGTAGCAGTTTTATTTGTTTTTGATCTACCCATTTTTTTGATTTATGTATTTCTTTTTTTTATATGCTCTGTTGTTCCTCAGTTGTTGTGTCTTGAGTACAAGCAACACTGTACTAAATCCCTTTATGACAATTGCACTCACCAACCTCAGGAATTACAGTAGCAACTGAAACAAGTATTGATGCAGTTTAATCGTTACCATTTAGCCAAACAATTTCTCCAGTCCATGAAAAAATAGTAACCAAATCCCAGTGAATTTGAAAGAGAAAAGAAAGAAGGGATAGCAAGAATAGACAGTTATGTAAATCTAATATCCACTGTATATTCTAGGGCTCACAAGAGGGGAAAGGGAACTAGAGCAGAGATACACACATAGAGAGTCCACTCTAAGTCAGATTTCTCCCACAAAATAATTCACAAATTCAGAAAGGCAAAGAATAAGGAAGAAGTGTATGACAAGATTCAAAAAAAAGAAAAAAGAAAAAGAAAAAGAAAGAAGGGACAAGAGAGAGAAAAGGGAAAAGATAAGAAAAAGAGCTGTAATTAAAGAGCAGTGAAAGTAAAGGTTTTTTTTATTACTTTATTTTTAATTTAATTTAATTTTTTTGATTAGCTAGGAGGGGGAGGGTGGGAGAGTCTGTAGAGGAGGTAAGATTAAGGAGACAAGTTCCTCCCACAATAGATAAGATGCCCACTACCCTAGCAGTGAAATATATGCTAAGAGTTAATTCTGATCAACCTAAAGGGGGGGAAGATATATGCCTTTATACAATATTAATGTTAAAATAGAGCGGGGTAAAATAAAATAAAATAAAATAAAAACCCTGTTCCAGATTACCTCAAACCTTGTAATCAGAGGCAGCTGATTGTTAATAATGAGAAAAAAAACACCTCAGGACTAGACAAGGATAGCTGAAATAGACAGTTATTCAAATCTACTATCCACTGTATATTCTAGGGGTGGCTAAACGAGGAAGGGAAGTTGAGCAGAGACACTCGCAGTGAGAGCCCACACTGAGTCAGAATTCTTCCCCCAAATAATTCCCAAATGTGTATCAGTGAATTCAAAAAAGCACACTGTTTGGTGGTGTGGGGGCTACGGGCTGTGGCTTTGGAAGCTGTAGGATTAGGGAAGAAAGGATGACAAGAATGAGAAAAAGAAAAAAACAGAAAGAGAGAAAAAAGAAAAAGATAAGAAAAAGCAGAGTCATGAAAGAGCAGTGAAAGGAAAGGATTTTTTAAATGTATTTATTTTTAATTATTTAATTAGCTATGCAGGGTGAGGTAGGGGGAGTTGGCTACTTAGAAAGAAAAAAGGCCAGAGGTTTCAGAAGGGTATAGACTTAGAATGAATGATACTCCCTGGTGGGACAGGAATTTGGTAAAGACAGAAGCTCAGCAGGGGAGCCTGCTAGGAGCTGGTCCCCAGGGATTGGTTATGGGGGGGGGGGGAAGGGGGAGGAGGTATGCTTAAAAATTAAAAGGAAAAAAAATTTTCCCCTTTTTTCCTACTCTAAATCTTAACCCAAATTAAGTTATAGTCACCTCCTTGGTGTCACTGCTAGGACCCCTTATTGACTGGCCTACTAAAGGCAGAAAATTCTACTGTTTCCAGGAGATGTGGTCAGAGCTCAAGCCACTAGCAGCTTCTCAGTCCGCCATCTTCCGGGAACCACATATATTATTTCTTTTGAAGTCATCCCATAGGTCTCTGTTGTTGTTTTCATTGTCTCTTAATCTATTCTTGAGATCTTTTACTTCTTTTTTAGTTGTCTCTAATTTTTCCGCAATCTTGCTAATTCTGTCTTTAGCCTCATTTATTCTAGTCTCTCTACCCTCTACTGTTTTCTGGAGTTCATCTATTTTGTTACCTTGTTCTGTTCCTGTTTTAGCTTGTTCAGCTAGTTGTGTTCATAGCTCAGCTATTTTAGCTTTCAGCTCTCTAATAACCTTGAGATAGTTAGTGTTTTCTACCAGGGTCTCATTTGTTGTCACTGCATTTCTGATGACAATTCTTTCAAACTCTTTACTTACTCCTGTGATTATTTCCTTAACTAGTGTTTGGATGTTGACCTCATTATTTTTTCCTTTAAAATTTGGGGGGCTTTTAGCTGGACTCTTGACCTTGTTCATTTCTCCAGTATTTCTTCTTGTTGGTTTAACCATTTTATAAAGTATGTTATGAGTTCCCTCTCTCAGTACTTTTCAAATTACTGATCCCTCTTACTTGGATTGACTTGTGACTAAGTAAGGTAATTAAAGCGTTCACAGTTGTGGAAATTGACAGTTGTTTCAATAGTATTTTAATCCCTGAGTTGGAGCTCAGTGGCTTAAAAGCCTCTTTTGTTCTTTTTCTTCCCTGTAGGCTATGGGAACCTGAGGGCTTTTAAACTATAAGTAGTCTTCTTAGCTTAATCACTGACTCCTGGCCAAGAGATAAAGCAGGGTGTGGCAGAGATAATCCAGTGGTTACGCAAAGAGACTCTCACAATCCCACTGCTAGGCCACTGAGGTATAGATCTTCTTCTGAGTTTTCTCATTAGTTCTCTGTCCCCTGGTGTCAGTATAGGGCCTCCCCCCCCCCCACCCCCGCTGCTCCAGATTCTGAGTGCATTAGCAATGGATTCTCACAGTTGCATTTAGTGAGTTTTAGAGTGAGTTTTAGGGGAGTTCTCTCCTCCTTTCAGCTGTCTTTGTTGGTGAAACCAACTGGAGGTGGTGTCTCAACCTGTAAACTGCAGTTATCTCTGCCACACCCTGCTTTTCTTTCCCTAGGCTCCTCTCTGTCCATGAGCTACACGTGTTTGCACTCACTGGTAATTTGTTGGGTTCCTGAAGCCGTTCTAATCCTGTATTGTTGCAATCCCAGGTGATCTCCTTTAGTATTACTAGTTGACCAGGGAGAGGAGACTTCTTCTTTTTTTTTTTTTTTCTTTTAGCAAGTTCATGTGAATCAGATCTCAAGATTCTACATATAAATGAAACCATCTGTGTTAGTTGTCTTTTATGTCTTATTTCTCTAAGAATAATCACCTGCAGTGCCATCCATTTGGCCCCTAAGGACACAATATCATCTTTTTGATTACAGAATAGTACTCAATGGAATATATATCCCATTAACTCTTTACCCAGTCATCTGTTGATGGACATTTAGCCTGCTTCCACTCTTTGGCTATTGTGAATAATACAGCTATAAACATACGGGTGCTTATACTCCTTCTAATTAGTGTTTGAATGTCCATTGGATAAATGCCTAAGAGTGGTAATGCTGGATCATAAGGTACTTCTATTTTTGTTTATTTAGTTCTTCCAAAGGGGCTGTACCAGTTTATTTTCCCACCAGCAATGTAGCAGAGTTCCTTTTCCTCCACAACCACAACACCTGTCATTTCCTGGTTTATTGATGTAAGCCATTCTCTCAGGTGTGAGATGGTATCTCAGTGTAATTTTAATTCATGTTTCTCTAATAATAGGTGAAATGAAGCAAGTCTGCAGGTCTCTGTCTTTCTCTTTCCCTCTCTATTTCTCCCCTCCCCTCTCAATTTCTCTGTCTTATCAAATAAAGTAGGAAAAAATGGGGGGAAAATGAAAGAAGAAGGCAGAGGAGGAAGGAAAGAAGGAGGAGAGGAAGGGGAAGGGGGGGGAGAGGGAAGGGAAGGTGATTCTGGTTTTATTTGTTGCTTTAAAGTAAAAATGATTGCTGTGTCTCATAATGGACTTGGCTATTGTGTGACTGAGAGCGGGTGCAAACAACCAAAGCTTTATTAGGTGGTATAGTATTATGGGATATATTTTTTAGGTATAAAAAGTGAGCAATTGTAGGCAGGGGTAAATAAGACAGTCTCATAAACCCATGAATTAGTTACCAAAAGTTCAGTCACACAAGGTAAACAATCATCGGCAGAAGTACAGGTTACTCATGGCTGTAGAGGAGTCTTAGAGTTTTCCGGCTAGCTGAGTCACACATGTTCATTTTCCAGGAGAGGCAGCCATGGCGGGCACTTGGAGCACCCTTAGCCGGGACCCATCTGAACAGGAGAAGAAGCAGGGGCCAAAAGGACCAGACTTTTGACTGGCTGTGTTTAAGTCTATTTGATCCATCCACAATCCATTGTGCTTTTGCGCAGATTGTAATATGCTCTGTCACCAGGCTGCCATCAGCTGGGTGCTATGTCCAGCTTTCTATCACTGACTGGTATACTGAGTCACAACATTTCTTTAAGTTTTCCTTTCCATTAAAGAAAAAGATTAATTTATGTATTGTGAGAAAAAGAAAGAATAAGAGAGAATAAGAGAGGAGGGAGGGAGAGAGAGAGAAAGAGAGGAAGAAAGAGAGAAAGAAGTAGAGCATTAGGGGCAGGGTGGTGATGCACCTGGTTGAGTGCACATGTTACAGTGCGCAAGGACCCAGGTTCAAACCCCCGCTCCTTACCTGCAGGGGAAAAGCTTCACGAGTGGTGAAGCAGGACTGCAGGTGTCTCTCTCTCTCTCTCCAGCACCTGTCACCCCTTCCCTCTCCATTTCTGGCTGTCTCTATCTAATAAATAAAGATTAAAAAAATTTAAAAAAGTAGAACGCTATTTTACTCTTACATTGGCAATTGAACCCAAGGTTTTGTAGCCTCAGACATTCCAGTTGGTGCTCTAACAGACAACCTATCTTCTTGACCCTATTCGAGGAGCTTTAGCTGACTTCTGTGAAGTTGAGAATCCTTATTATTTTTTTAAATTTATTTTTTACTTAAGAAAGGATAAATTAACAAAACCATAGGATAGGAGGGGTACAACTCCAACAATTCCCACCACCCAATCTCCATATCCCATCCCCTCCCCTGGTTTTACATGTAAGGAAAGTGAGGTACATGCAGGAAGTTTATGTCACACAATTAGGGAGAAGGGATTTGAGACTTGGCAGTTGAATTCACATTCAATTAGATATGAAGCAACAGAGACTTTCAGAGACTTATTTTTTTATTTTTTAATTTCTTTATTGGGGAATTAATGTTTTACATTTGACAGTAAATACAATAGTTTGTATATGCATAACATTAGCCAGTCTTCCGTATAACAATACAACCCCCACTAGGTCCTTTATCATCCTTTTTGGACCTTTATTCTACCCCCCCCCCCCCCACAAACCCCAGACTCTTTTACTTTGATGCAATATGCCAATTCCAGTTCAGGTTCTACTTGTGTTTTCTTTTCTGATCTTGTTTTTCAACTTCTGCCTGAGAGTGAGATCATCCCATATTCATCCTTCTGTTTCTGACTTATTTCACTTAACATGAATTTTTCAAGGTCAGAATCTTTTTTCATCTTCCCTTTTCTACTCTCTTTTTCTCCCTCTCCTCTCCTCTCTTCTCCTCTTCTCCCTTTTCTTTCTTTCTCTTCCTCTGTCTTTCACACATGCACACGCACACACACATGCACACACACACACACACACACACACACACACACACACACACACACACACACACACATACACACACACTTAAAGACCTACTGCACAGGTTTTCTCCAAATGCAATTATAATACCATTTTACATGAGACAAGATATTGGGGCTGAAATGATCTGGTATTACCCTTTCAGAAAGTTTTGGTGCTAAAATTCTTTTAAGAAGCTGAGATGGACTTTCCACATACACACTTTTGGTCCCTAAATAAGTACAGGCTTCTCAGGAGATTACTTCATTTACTTTTTAAAATAATTTTTTAAAAATTATCTTTATTGGATAGACACAGCCATAAATTGAGAGGGTAGGAGAGATAGAGAGGGAGAGAGAAAGAGAGACACCTGCAGCCCTGCTTCACCACTTGCAAGGCTTTCCCCTGCAGGTGGGAACCGGGGGCTGGAACCCAGGTCCTTGAGCACTGTAACATGTGCGCTCAACCAGGTGCTCCATCGCCCGGCCCCCATTTAATTTTTTTAAACTATACTCCATTTCTTCACACCTTCCAATGGTCTTTCCTAGAGCTGGGATTCATTTATTCTCAATCACATGACTCTTTCATAATAATAGAGATACTGTGCTACCTTTAACTATTTATAACAGGAAACCCAGTTAAGAGAAGCTTCCAAATAGGCTTATTGGGGGTTTGTGGTCTCTCCTGGAAAATATCTGAGGAAATCAGGCTAGCTCTGGCATAAGCCTGGTTATGCCAACCTCTTGTTTTCTTTTAGTCTTGCTCATCTACATGGTTATTTACATGGTGAATGGTGGGGTCTACCATTCTAGGCATTTTTATCCGTATCCCAGCAGGAGGAAGGGGGAAGGCAGAAGGGATGCCTTTTTCTTTTTAAATCTGAGAATGGATGAACTCTTCAAGCATTCTTGCAGCTATTTAGTGAGCACTGGGTCACATGTCTGTACACTTAGGCTAATTACTGGATAATGACAAGTTCATGAGTCATTTAGTCCTGTCATGATTTATTCCCTGGAATTGGGGAAGGTATTTCCTTTCCCCAAGATCCAGAGCTCCTTGAATGCTACCTGAATAAGAACTAACATGGGAAATATGACTGGCTGATGGGTAGCAGCTGCCTGCCCAGTCTGCTCCATCTCTCCCTCCTCCCTATTATTCTCTTTCCCTGACAATCTTCCCCAATCCACTCCATTCTTCCTTCCTTTGGCTTAGAAAGGGGAATAACCTACCTTCTCATCTGGGTTGTCATGTAACCCAGGAGAACGTAAGTACTATGAAGAGAGAACCCCCCACTGCTGTGCTCTTCATGTAACCCCCAGAGCTGATTATATGCCTGGTACCCTGTAGGGGTCTAGTCAATGCTGGAGTGAGTGAGTGCTGGCCAGGAACCTGTGTGCCTTGGCCACCATTTCAGGAAGTAATGTGGGGAGATGAAGCATTCTGCTACCACTGGTCTGTGCAGGCATTGTGTGTGTGTGTGTGTGTGTGTTCAAGTGTGTGCAAATGTGTGTGTGCGTGCATGCACACTCGCAGCTCCTCCCTGCCTCAGATTGAATTACTTATAAACAGGCCCATGCCAACCTGGCAGAGTCTACATTTCAGCACAACAGTTCCCACAATTTCCCAAATTCTTTTGATTTGGCAAAATCCAAAAATAAAACAAAGCTTCCTTCCCCCCACCCCCCACCCCCATCTTCCGCTCAGCATGTCTCTGGAGCCCAGTGCCCAGCTCCTGCAATGGGTTCTGGATGTTTGTCATGTATCTCCACAGCCTGTGAAGTTGCCTTTGGCCCCATCCACATGCCCCTGCTTTAGATGTCTTAGATGTGACCTTCTTCCTGCTCTATGTAGCCGTGTGTGCAAGGACCGGACTCAGTGCTCAGGGCTCTCTGCACAATTTGCTTGCATTTTTTTTTTTTTATTGAGGATTTCTCCACCCAAGACATCTGTTGATGTCATTCTCTTGACAAAGAAATCCAGAGTATTTCCCCCTTTGTCCTGAAAAGTGCCCCTGACTCCAAGATGGATGCTACTAAAATACCTCCATCCTCTGAAGTCTTAGCAAGCAGTGTTTCATTTAACTTGACTCTTAGCTATGCCACTATGTGCAAACTGCCTTTTACTATTATCTCATACGTGACTAGGATTCCATGAAACAAATGTGTGAACTACTGATCTATTAGAGGGCTTGATTAGATTTTCTTTGAGGTTTGTTCTAGCTACTTAAGCATAATCATTTGTTTTCTTTTAAAATGTTTTCTTTTATTTGTTTTGGAAAGAGATAGGGAGAAGTTGAGAGGGAAGGGGAAGATAGGGAGGGAGACAGAGAGAAACTTGTAGCACTGCTTTACCACCTGTGAAGCTTTCTCTCTGTAGATGGAGACCAAGGATGTAAACCTGGTTCCTTGTACATTGTAACATATGTACCCTAGTAGATGTGCCACTGCTTGGCCCCTACTTATTTTTTTTTTTCACACACACACACACACACACACACACACACACACACACACACACACACACACACAGGGGGCAGGGCAAGAGAGAGAAAGAGAGACCAGAGGACAGAGCTCTGCTCAGCTATGGCATGTGATGGTGCTGGAGGTTGAACCTGGGACCACTGAGGCCTCAGGTTTGCAAGTCTGGTGGGCTGCCACTGCAACCCCTCCCCCCAGTCACACTGATCATGTCGAATGGCAAGTATTGCTGTCTTTACCATCACTGAGGAAACTGAGGCTTTGAGATGAAGAAGTGGAACCCAAGATAACACAGCAAGTCAGTAGCAGGGTTGAGGCTTGTACTGAATCTCAATCTGATAGGTTTTTCATGACACCGTCCTACCATTTGCGTTACTAGCTTCCATGAATTAAAGTGGCTTTAGCCTATCTTCAAAGTTCCCTTTCCCACCCATAAAATGTTAACCAGGTAGGTTGTGCTCTCCTGCCAAAGTTGCATTGATAAATGTCAAGTGGTTCCCATGACAAAGAGCATCTGGAACTTGGAGTCTGACATCAACAGAGGCATGGAACTCCCTTAGTTCCCCCAGCTCTAAGCTCAGGCCTCTTTGGGGTTAATGAAAGTGCTCCTTTCCTCAATATCTGTCATAAACCTCCCCCTCTCCCCTGCCCAAATGCATGGAAAAATATCAAGTATAATACAGAACTGCTAGGAAGAAAAAAAAAAATCCAAGGGTTGGGAGTTGACAGAATAGGGTTTGCAGTCTGGCACAGCCTGGCCACTCACTAGATATAGTTTCCTCACATCCTTGAATCTTCTTCTCCTCCTCCCTTTTTTGTTGCCCTTGTTTTTTATTGTTGTTATTATTGTTGTTGTTATTACTGTCGTTGTTGTTGGATAGGACAGAGAGAAATCGAGAGAGGAGGGGAAGACAGAGTGAGGGAGAGAAAGACACCTGCAGACCTGCTTCACCACTTGTGAAGCGACCTCCCTGCAAATGAGGAGCCAAAACCAGTCCGTGAGCTTTGTGCCAAGTGCACTTAACCCGCTGTGTTACTGCCTTGAATCTCTTTTTAAAGCTCTCTTCTGTAAAATGGGTGTAGGGAGGTAATGGAAAATCAGGAGATCTCTTGTCCATAATGTATATCTTTGTGGTACTGTTCACTGTAGAAATAGCAGAGTCTGGAGCATACATGTATATTAATAGAATCAAGAACCAAAGGTAATGCATGATGTTTGCTTCTGTGTATCATGGAAACCTCTAAACACAGGAGCCCATTTGGTACAGTCTCTGTGTATAAACTAACTAGTATTCAGTGATAGCATTTTAAGATAAACAGACATAGCATTGTTATGGAGAGTAAGAGATGTTATAGGCACTAAGAGAACAAGTAGTTACAGAGTGCTCTTTGATGGGCTCTATCTGATTCAGTTCTCCTAATAATTACTGGGGCTAAACTCATCTTGACTCACTTCTAGCTTCTTTTCTCACGTTCATGCTGCAATTCCACACTACTGTTAACGGCACCCCTGTTTATTGAGCATTTACGTTGTGTTGAATGGCACTTCCAGTAACTTAAATACATAATGCAATTGAATCCGTGCAATAATGCTGAGGATGTTAACAGAAAATCCTCTTTTTTATGGGTGTGGAAATGTAGGCCTAGAGAAATATAGTAACTTGCCCTGGGTCACACAGTTTCATGAGCAGCAAAACTTGAATTCTCTCAATTCAAGCAATTCAGCTTGAGTTGCTCTCCTTGATCATAACAGTCATGCACTGGCCGGTTGTGTTGCTCTATTTTGTCCTATTGATCACTAATGTCCCTCAGCAGGCAGTCTACTACGGATCTGTAGAGTTTTCCAAACTATAGTCTGAAGACAAATTGCATCAGACTGTTAGTGCTGTTATTAACAGTGCAGATTCCTAGGCCTCTCTTCAGATGTATTGAAGTTAACTCTCTGGGGGTGGGGTAGAGGAATGAATAATACCAAACTCTCCAGTGACTCTTATGTCCACTAATGTTTGAGAACCACTCAACTATGGAGTGAATAGGCAATACTCTTATTCAACAAACTTCTTTAAGAACATTGGAAAGCCAGGGTGTGGCAGAGAGAGAATTATTATTATTACCTTGGTGACACAACTATAAAACATAGCCACTTTGCAGTAATTTTCTAGATACGGGCTTTATCTGTGCTTTAATGTGAGTAAAGCCTGGTGTTTCAATTAGCCAAGGTTAGGCTATACTACAGATATAAGCAACACCCCCCCCCACATACCTATATGTTCTTTGCAACAATAAAGATATATTTTCTTATACTACATGCCCAACATGATTGGGGCATGTAGGGCTATATTCACCATTTATCATCTCACAGTCTCTGTGGGTGAGGAGTTCACAGGTGACTTAGCTGAATGGCTGTGGGCCAGAGTCTCTCATGAAGTCACACTTAAGGTATCAGGCAAGGCTTCAGTCATCTGAAGGCTTGACTGGGACTGGAGGATTCATTTCCAAAATGTTCCACTCATGGGTGCTAGCAGAAGACTTTAGTTCCTTATATGGTTGCTTGAGTGGCCTTATAAAATGGTAGCTGGCTTCCTCCAGTGTGAATGATTCAAAAAGAGTTGCAGAGTCTGTTAGGTTTGGAAGTGGCATGCCATAACTTCTGTCGCATCTTTCTGGTCACACAGACAAAGCCTAATGCATTGTGGGAGGGAACTGAGTACACAAAGGTGTGAATCCCAGGAGATGGGAGGGATCACTGGGAACCATTCTGAAGTTGGCTACCATATATGCTCACTGAATCATCTCTCTGAGTATGCAAATGCTATAGTATGTTGTCCTCTGAGGTGGGAAGGGAGATCTATTTTTGGTTTGCTCTGTGAGAGGCACCCCAAATTCATGTAGGCTTTCAGTAACATTCATTCTTTTTATTTTTACTCATAGTCTGTCATTTCTTAGCATCTAGGCATGAGGCTATGAGACAGGCTGGCCAGGAGACAAATCCCAGAGGCAGATGCTATGCTGTAGTCCTCTGAGCATGAGGATTTGTTTAGGCTTTGCTCCTCTGCCCAACTCCCTGTTCTGTTAGGGTGAATTATTTCTTAGAAGTTCTCTTCAACTTTTCTTTTCTTCTTATTTTTTTAAACAGATATGGATGGAGGGAGGAGGGAGGGAGGGAGAGAGAGAGAGAGAGAGAGAGAGACATAAGTAGGTAGATAGAGAAAGAGAACATCACTAGAATTTCCTTTGGCATTGTGGGGCCAGGCTTGAACTTGTGTCAGGCACATGGCAAAAGCAGGAACACTCTTGAGCTGAGTTCTGGCTTGCCTCTTCAACTTTTCATAGGAATAGGTAAAATTCTGGTGGTAACCTAGAACATTCTGGAGACGTATCTTAGTCCCTAGCTAACCAGACCCAGCTTGGTTCCAGACTGTGACTTTACTAAGACGGTCAAGAACTAGGGTAGTATATGAAGGTAGGGGAGAAAGAGAAGAGGAAACTTTCCCAGAAATGCTTTATATAGATCCACAGTTCCTTAGTTGACAGGGGCTCTTGTATATATGCTGTGAGTGGAAAAGGTTTGGCATTCAACTAGCCAGGCAATATCCACTTTGACTATAGGAGAGTTTGATAAGAGAGCTATCTCTGGGCTACCTCCCAGTTGATCCTTTGTATCTGTATCCAATTCTTTGGTGACCATTCCTTTGCAGTTATGTCCTCCAGACTCAAGGTTTCTGATGTCTTTTACTGCATAACCATTTGTTTTTAGAACAATCCTAGATATACTTAGTGAGTAAATACACCTATCAAAGACCCTGTAGCTCACCTTTAGTGCTATTTTAGACCTTGACCCAATTTTACCATCTATCATCATAACATCTCAATATGATATATCAGTTCAGCCTTAAATTGCTCTTTATCAGTGACTCCATGGCCTCAAAGATGGTACTTCAGGATGATCTAAAGAAATCCAAGATTAAGAGGGCTGGGCAGTAGTGCAGCTGGTTAAGTGCACATGGCACAAAGCACAAGGACCAGAGGAAGGATCCCGGTTCGAGCCCCGGCTCCCCACCTGCAGGGGAGTCACTTCACAGGTGGTGAAGCAGGTCTGCAGGTGTCTATCTTTCTCTCCCCCTCTCTGTCTTAACCTCCTCTCTCATTTTCTCTCTGACTATCCAACAACAATGACAACAATAATAGTAACAACACCACTGATAAACAACAAGGGCAACAAAAGGGAAAAAATGGCCTCCAGGAGCAGTGTATTTGTAGTGCAGGCACTGAGCCCCAGCAATAACCCTCGAGGAAAAAAAAAAAAAAAGAAATCCAAGATCAAGACTTGATCAAACTACCAGACATATGCAATTAGTAAGAATGTATTCATTTCTCCAAGGAAGGATTAATGGATGCTGTTCTCCTGAAATGTGACAGGGGGCTTTGATGACTAGAGCTGACAGAGCTTAATGGAAAGTAGTCTCACTAGGAAATGTGTGTCCGGTATGGTGCAGAATTCGCCAACAACCATCAGAACCATCAGGCACAGCCTGCTCTTTTTAAATTTTTTAAAAACTTTATTATTTTTATTTAATAGAGACAGAGAAAAATCAAGAGGGGAGGGGGAGATAGAAAAGAGGAGAAAGAGAGAGACAGACAGACAGAGAGAGACAGAGAGAGAGAGAGAGACCTGAAGCACTGTTTCACCATTTGTAAAGCTTTTCTTCTGCAGGTGGGGACTGGAGGCTTGAACTTGGATCCTTGTACATGGTAATATGTGCACTTAATCAGGTGAACCACCACCCAGCACCCGTCAATGATTTTTTAAATGTTTTTTAAAATATTTATTTATATTTGCTTTTGTTGCCCTTGTTGTTTTAGTGTTGTAGCTATTATTGTTGTTATTGATGTCGTTGTAGTTGGGTAGGACAGAGAGAAATGGAGAGAGGAGGGGAAGACAGAGAGGGGGAGAGAAAGATAGACACCTGCAGACCTACTTCACTGCTTGTAAAGCAACTCCCCTGCAGGTGGGGAACTGGGGGCTCGAACCAGGATCCTTACTCTAGTCCTTGTGCTTTGCGCCATGTGCGCTTAACCTGCTGTGCTACTGCCCTACTCCCCACCAATGGTTTTTTAAAATTTATTTATAAAATAAAAAATTGAAAATATCGAGAAAATTATAGGATAAGAGGGGTACAATTCCACACATTTCTCACCACCAGAGTTTCATATCCCATCCCCTCCACTGGAAGCTTTTCTATTCTTTATCTCTCTGGGAGTATGGACCCAGGATCATGATGGGTTGCAGAAGGTGGAAGGTCTGGCTTCTGTAATTGCTTCTCCACTGGACATGGGTGTTGGCAGGTTGATCCATACTCCCAGCCTGTTTCTCTTTCCCTAGTGGGGCAGGGCTCCGGAAAGATGGGGTTCCAGGGTACACTGATGAGGTTGTTTGCCCGGGGGAGTCAGGTTGGTGTCATGGTGTCATCTGCAACTTGCATACTCTTATTGAGATTTCTGGAAATTAGTCATAGAGTAAATAGATATCTGAGCTAAGAAAGTTTTTAAGATTGTAGACAAGAAATTAACTGGAAGATATATTAATAGGAGGCATATTCATCTTTATTTTTGTAATTTTTATTCCCTCCTGAAAGTAGGACTTTCAACTGGGAGGGATATGTTTCCTTTACAGATGGTGAAACATAACAGGATTTGGTATCTGTGACCATGTCTTATGATAAACAGAGAGTCTGGGTGTGGAATGCTTGTCATAACATCTGAGATGAATATATACGAAGGAGACTTGCTTATCTGATCAAAATACTTAAGGTTAATAGAGAAGAAAACACTAAGATAATGTCACAAATTATAAGAATGAATAAAAGCAGTTCTCTATCTTGAACTAGAGGACCTCTTAAGAAAGGAATTATTTTATTTAGGACACTGTTTAGATAAAGAGTTTGGGATTGAAAATAAGACCCCAAAAGAGGAAAAAAAATGAATTAACTCAATTTATCTGTTAGAAAAGAGCAAAAATTTGGGGCAAGTGGGAAAATGATAAGAAGAGAGTAAAAGGGAAAGAAAAGGCAAGGTTAAGCATGGAAAGAGTGGCCAGGCTGATGGACTTAGGGATCTCCTCCCTAGTTCACGTGTCTATTGTGTTCATCAGTGCCATGTGTGAGTGTATTCACATGGACATCAAAGATAAGAACTTGGCTTTAAACCTGGGTTAATGTGACCTGAGAAAGGAAAAGGCCAACAAAATGGCAAAGTGATCCATAAAATGAATGCATGAGACATGAGCTGAACTCATGAAGCTCAGAACCAGGGCTGGCAAGGGAGTTTTCAGATAGTCCACTGCTTTGTCATACATGTGACTCAGGTTCAAGCCTGGCCCCGTTTGCACTAGATGGAGCTTCAGTGCTGTGGTATCTTTCCCTCTTTCCTTCTGTCTCTATCTCTTTCTGCCTATTAAAAAAGAGAAGGAAAGAAAGAAAGGAAGGAAGGAAGAAGGAAGGAAGGAAGAAAGAAAGGAAGAAAGGAAGGAAGGAAGAAAGAAAGGAAGAAAGAAAGAAAGAAAGAAAGAAAGAAAGAAAGAAAGAAAGAAAGAAAAAAGGTTGACCTGCAGGAGAGGAGCTCCAATGATGAAAAAAATTAAATAAATAAAGTTTAGAACCAGCTACCTAGACAAAAGTAATACAAAGCAGAGGTTCAGAATGGGAAACAGAGTTAGTCAGGAAATTTTGAATGAACACGTGGAATAGAGAAACAAGAAAACTTGTCAGGAAGGGGCAGCTTTGGTTTCAGAGACTTGAACACATGGGGAGGTGGTATTTATCTGCTAGTGGAAAGATGTGATTGATCTAAGAGAGCTTGAACAAAAACAAGGAGTGATCTAGTAAGTATTAATTTAAGAAAATTAATTTAAGATTAATTTAAGAAAATTTGAGAGATGAAAGATGATAAGCCCCTGGTCCCCACCTACAGGGGGAAAGCTTCACAAGTGGTGAAGTAGGGCTGGAATGGTCTGTCTCTTTCCTTCTCTATCACCCCATTCCTCTGCAATTTCTCTCTGTCTCTAATAAACATAAATAAGTATTAACAAAAGAAACTCACATTTAAAAAAGTGAAAGATAGAGCTGGAAAAATAGCTCACTTGAATAGTGTGCTGCTTTGCCATCTGTGGAACTCAAGGTCAAATCTGTCCTCTTTTCCCTTGAAGGAAGTTTCACTCTTTCTCTGTCTCTTTGCCTTCTCTGTCTCTATCTAGCCATAGTAAAATAAAATAAATAAAATAAAAATAGAGATATCATATTAAAAAAGTGAAAGACACCCATCAGATTATTTCATTTATATGTGGAATATAAATAACAGAAACAAATGAACTTGAAAAAGTTGCAATCAAACTGACTCTGAGATCCTGTGAAAACTAAAGTGGTTATTGGTGTACAAACAGGGTAAGTAGAGGGGTTCCTTTGGTGGAATGGCATTGTAACTTTGGTGGTGAGTGTGGGCGTCATATACATATGTGTATATATGTGAAATTAAGCTGAAACTGAATATTTTTAAACCAGCAAATCAATATTTTGAAAGTGCCACTATAACACTGTACCCTGAACTAATGCCACATGAGGAGAAAATGAAGGAAGAAGTGTCTGCTGTCACAATGAGCTACACACATTGCTCTCAGGCGAACCCTGATTTGTGGAGGAACCCATTCAGCTGAGGGATAATTCATCTGCTAGGGCTCCTGTCTTGCCATGCAAAGGACCCAGGTTTGAATCCTGACACTACAAGGGAGGGTGGCAAAGCACTGGGGAAAACTGTTGTCTCTCTCTATTTCTTGATCTCTGTCTCTAAATAGAAATGAAATCTAATCTTGATCTCTGTCTCTATCTAAATAGAAAGGAATGAAAGTTGACCCAGGTATGGTGAAATTGCACATGCATCAAGTCTTGACATAGAACAAATGAATGAATGAATGAGCACGTCAATTTATTTTTAAAATGGGTCCTGAGAATGAGCATCAAAGAACAGAATGGATCTATAGGAGTAGTGACAGGGAAGCCAAGACACAGAATAAAAAAAAGAGGAGATTATTCTGAGGGTATAATGTGTTGGTTGAGATCATCTTTAGTGGGGGGAAAACAGTCCAAGGGCAGTGTGTCTGCTTGAGAAAAAGGAGATAGTGTTAGATAGAAAGAGAAAGTAAGAGAGAAGTTGAAAATATAACTTTTATACCCAATATGTCAAACCAGAAGGGGAAGAATAAATAATAGATATTTGAAACCTGTGAAAAAACTGATAACCTATGCAACAATCATTTTCTCTGTCTCTCTTTGTGAGCAGGTGACTTGTTTATTTGTTTTTGTTTTGTTTTTTAAAGTGTTGACACCCCATTACCACATGACTGAGAAATACATTCTGTGTATTTTAGGACAACCCTTTTGTTACTATTCTCCTCATTACTGATTGATTTAAAGATAGGCAAGATATTTGTTTCTGTTGCCAGGGAAGTAGCATAGCTGTTATACAACATACTCTTATACCTGAGGCTCCCAAGTTCTAGGATCAAATCCTGGTATCGCCTTAAGCCAGAACTTTCCAGTAAGTTGTTAAAAAAAATGAATGAAATATAATATACCACAAGGAAAGAGAAAAAGATTTACTTCTGATCAATGAGCAGTTAGGACTGATCTGCCAGGGATTGTGAAAAAGAGCTCTTGCTTCTAAAGCTACAGAGGGAGCCAGCAGTTCTTGTTTCATTGCTGGACTGTGTAGTCATTGTGTGGGATTAATGGAAATGCAAAAACTGCCTAGTGACCATGAGAGAATTAAATGGATAGGCTGAGGATGACAGTGTAAAATGGTGGAAAACTACTTTTGAAAATGGAATTGAGCTACTGAAGGAACCAATCCTGAAGAGTGTTTACCTGGCACTTCTCATTTTATGAGATTGTCAGATTTTCTGTATTGTTTTAGCCAGTTGACCGTAGGATTTCTCCTCCCTGCAGCCCAGGACATCCTGACTGGCTCAGAACTCAAGAAAGATGAGATTAGATAGGAAGGGAGCAAGAAATAGGTCCAAGTATCTGACCCAATGACTCATATCCCGAGGTGTGGAAAGAACTTTCCGGTGGGATTGGGGAGCCACCGTCAGCCACTTTAAAATAATTGTGGAGAATAGAATCAGGTGCCAGAAGCAGGAACTGGGCAAAGATTAGGCTGATTTTCATAAATGGTGGTGGTGGTGGTAGGGGGTAATGATTGTTTCTGGAAACTCTGGACAAGTTAAGTTTGAGGTAGATCCTTGACAACAGAGAAGCAGGGTGGATTTAAAAGCAGTTGGTGGGTGGGTGAGCATTTAGGAAGGAATGTGGTGGTCAATTGAAAGTAAAATGACTTCACTGAGCACAAATTATTCTAAACTAACCTCATTTCCTCTTTTGATAAGGTTACTATGTTTGTGAATCAGGTGTATGCCATAAACATTGCAGGTCTTGATTTCAGCTTAGGGCTAACAGTTCCCTTCATGGTTTCCTTGTGGCTAAGATGGTGAAATGTGGGTTGGATGAGAGCAGTGGTTTTATGTATTTGCAGCTGGCTCAACAGCTGAATCCAAAGAGTGCTGAGTATTGGATGGATGTCATAGCCCAAGTACAGAACTCAGTCGGGTAGTGTGAAGAGACACACATTGACCTGGGCTTGGCTGGAAGTGGAAGTCTGACACTCTGGGTATGACAGACCTGGGATGGTCAGGACAAAGGGCCAGTAAACTGTGAGTCTGTTGCCCAGGGACTCTGACTGAAGCAGAGAGGATCAGGCAAGGCAGACAGAATGGTGCATGTGTTAGAAAGATCGTTAGGAAGACCCAGAGAAGTGACTGTGAGCTAGGTTTCAGAAAAGAGGGAGAAGAAAGCAGAAGTGTAAGGTTAGAGGGAGAGAAAAAGACGGACACATGGGTGGGTGTGTAGAGAGTGTTGTTTTATTTCCCATTCCCTCACTGCTTGGAAAAGCCATATCCAATTCGACAATGGATGTCAACCTCCAGAGAGCTTTCTTTCAGACTGCTAAGGGCTCTACCCTTGATCTTGCCTGATTTATCACTAGATGAAAACTCAGGAGCCATCTTGATCAAAGGTGTAGATGTCACAAATCTGGGAGGGAGAGTTAATACCAGAGGTGACAGAGTGAAGACTTAGAGTGATTTTGACAGGTTGGAATGCTGGGTCAAAAACAATAAGATACAATTTAACAGGTCTAAATGTAAGGCCTGGCATTTATGTGCAAAAAACAAATAGCAAAGACAGAGTGGGGGAGATCATCTTAGCAGGAAATCATGTGAAAAATACATGGGGCTTTTAAATGACCACCAGCTCAGAATAAGCCAACAGTGTTATATGAAGGTAACAACTGAGCACATGAACTTGAAAGAGAAGAATTAATAGAAATCCAATTCTCACTTGAGGGCTAGATAGCATAATGGTTATGCAAAGAAACTCTCATTCCAAAGGCCCAGGTTCAATTCCCCCACAACACCACAAACCAGAGCTGAGCAATGCTCTAGTAAAAAAAAAAGAAAAGAAAAGGAGAAGAAAGAAATCCAGTTCTTTTGGAAAGGAAGGGTCTCATAGTTTTGCTCAGTTAACTTCTGGGCTATCATGTTCAGCTTTGATCACCAGAGTTTGAGATGGCACCAGCAAATTCAAATGTGCTCAGAGATGGACTGTTTAAGATGGAGAAAGTTCCAGAAATTATTTGATATGAGGAAATAAGTATAGAATAGAGATTATTCTTCCTGGAGAATTAAAAACAGGAGAACTGTGTTAGAGGTTTTTGTTAGTGAAGAAGGAATTGTCCCATTCTCAGAGGCAGAACTAAAACCAAAAGATAGATGATACAAGAATCCTGGTAGAGAAGGACTTAGAAGGACTTAGGATGGTGGTGGGTGCAGACACCTGTCACAGAAAGATAAGAAGTTACATGCAGAGGGCCAGTGGATGGTGCACCTGGTTTAGTGCACATATTATAGCGCACAAGGACGTAGGTTCAAGCTCCTGGTCCCCACCTGCAGGAGGAAAGCTTTACAAGTGGTAAAGCTGGGCTACAGGTGTCTCTCCCTCTATCTCCCCCTCCCTTCACAATTTCTTTCTGTCTTTATCCAATAAATAAATATGTAAAGAAGTTGTACCCAAAGGACAACTGTCTTATAAACCATTATTCCCTTAATAAAGCAATAAGAAAACAAGATGTCAGGAAGTCAATTTTACATGCACATATATATATATGTACATATATATGTGTATGTTTCTTGATTATTATCAAAAGAGATCATGACAGTTGTATATTAACCTACTTTCTAAAATATGAACTCACTTATGAAGTGAGATATTGTTTCCATGTTATAGATAAGGACTATTGTTTGAAATGATCTATACATTATATAATCAATAATTTCCCCTGGTAAAATAGTTATTGAATGAGTGAAGTATTAGAAGGATTGAATCCCTCTCCTTATGTCACAAAGATGATTCCTGACTCAATGATGCGCCTTGGAGCAACTCTGGGAAGCCACAGACTGTGCTGGGAAGTGCAGTGTTCTCAGTGGAGCCAATGTCAACATGGGTAGGCGTGTGTATATCTGGTATGGCATGATCAGGTAGGGCTAGGAAATCAAAAGACCTGGAAATTTCTCCCCATGCAAGCAATTCATCCACTGTATTCTTTCTTTCTTTCTTTCTTTCTTTTTTTTTTTTTTTTGCCTCCAGGGTTATTGCTGGGGCTCTGTGCTTGCACTGCTCCTGCAGGCTATTTTTTCCCTTTTGTTGTCCTTGTTGTTTATAGTTGTTGTTGTTCTTATTGTTGTTATTGCTGTTATTTTGTTGTTGGATAGAACAGAGAGAAACCGAGAGAGGAGGCGAAGACAGAGAGGAGAGAAAGATAGACATCTGCAGTCCAAGCTTCACCACTTGTGAAGCTACCCACCTGCAGGTGGGGAGCCAGGAGCTTGAATGGGGAGCTTGAATGGTCCTTGCGCTTTGTGCCATGTGTGCTTAACCTACTGTGCCACTGCCCATCCCCCCATACAGAGTATTTTGAATCCAAAGAACTCCAAATTACTGTTTGGAAACTCATGCAGGGGTGGAGTCTGTCTTCACACGTACCTCAAAAGCCAGCCACTGTGGTTGATGGTATCTTCCCCTGGAATCTGTTCAGCACTCTCCCCATAGACCCCTATCTTGGGCCTGGGTATGAATATCTAGTGCTTCTCTATCCACATAATTAGGGTAAAAGCTACACACACACACACACACACACACACACACACACACACACACACACACACGCAGGGGAGATGGGGTTTCAGTTCATTGAACTAACTACCTAAGGTGTGCGTCAATCTGCCCTTGTTGCCAGTTTCTACATAAAGCATGTCTTCTTTCTAGGTTCTTTAAGGGAGCTAGCTTTTCTGTAGTATGTGGACCTGCAGAATTTGAGAACTATGATCATTTTAATGAATTCAAACATGGGTTCTTTTTATACTAATTGCCCAGGGTGAACCAAGGATGGTGCTTTTCCCTCTTGCTTTCAGCATAACTCATGATTTACCTAGAAGATCCCCACATCCTCTTATTGTGATGAGAATAAGATGATTGGGCTGAGGGTCATAAAATAGAAAATAGCAGCCTCTGTTAAATTTAAATTTCTCTTTCTCTTCCAAGAAAAGCACTAAAGAAGTCTCCAATTAACCGAGGGCACTGAGTACCACCTTTAGGCTGGTTGGCGGAGGGTTTTGTTGTCTGTCTTCTAGCTGAGGTACTAAGTGGTGTCCACCATCTCCACTAGGTGGAGAGAAAGAGCGGTCGCAAAATGTATAAACCCCCAAATCAAAAACACAGTCCGAAGAATAAAATCCAATTCTAAATGGAACTTGAAAACTTGAGAAGTAATTTAAGGGAACCACATTAAATACTAGAATGTTTAATGGGGCCCATGTGTCCTGAGCAGAGAAAGAGAGTGCGAGAAATGGAACAGAGGAAATCAAGGAGACAATATGTCTGTGCGACTTGTTCTAATTAGGAGCGCAGTGCTGCTGAGGATCATTCATTATAATTTGGTTAAATCTTCAGCACCGCCAAGGCACCTCTGCTGAGTGGTGTAAAACAAAGGGCCGGGTCGTAAATGGGGGTGAGCTTCTCTCGGTTGGAGGTTAACGCCAGTCACTGGGGAGGGCCCAGGGCTGTACATCACTTTTCTGCCAGTTATTCTTTATGACTCCAGCGCTGGGCTCCAGCTAGCAGATGTCTGCAAATTTCAGGGAGGAGAGAGCAGGGGTGGGGGGTGTGGAGGGGAAGGAGGGGGCTGCCGGCGCTCATTGTCTCCAACTTGTCTGTCGTCTAATTCAGTATCTCTGTCTGCTGCTGGGGGGGTGCGATGGGAAGAGTTCAAAGGAGGAAATCAAAACAATCCATAGATCAGAGCTTGGGAGTGATCTGTGTGGCACCCAGAAATCACCAGCACTCCCCCGGCTCTGCTTTGAAATGTGGATGCCCGGGCGATGATTTAGTGGGCCTTGCCGGCTGGCGCTCACACTAGCAGCACGTGGGACGTTTATTTTTAAAGATGGAGAGGGTAGCCAGAGGCTTGAAGGGATGTAGGTGACGTGGGGTCAGGTTCACGTTTGTCTCAGGGAAGAGGTAAAGGTGGTGTGGGAGGTAAGAAAGAGGACCTAAGGTTGACAACTCCAGTGTCCCCAGTGCACCCCTTTGGTTTTTGTATACTGCAGCTCAGTCCCTTTGGCATGGGTGCCTCACCCCATCTTCCTGCCAACCTCTTTGACTTGGGAAGGTGCCATTTGTTTGCTTTCTGCTCTTTCCTAGTACCTTGAATCCCCAGCCAACCAGCTGACTTATGGTCAGGACAAGGTCTTTTCTGACCTGCAGGGCATCTCTGAATGCAAGGGGTCCCTGGAGATCAGGAAAGAGCTTGGCTAGGCCACCTCCATACACACAGCATTGACTAGGCACACAGCTTGCGAATTAAAGTGCAAGCTGAGTTGTACCCCCTGCTTGACACTTTTCTGGGTGTCTCTGTGCAAAGCACAAGCTGCACTTCCTCAAACAAAAGCACCTACAATCTGCTTTTGGGATTGGATTCATGATTAATTCTACAAACATTCCTGTGTTTTAGGTCTATCTGTGTCTACCCATGGTGTCTACCTGTTTGAGGCTAAAAGGAACTGCACTTCTTGGCTTCATTTTCACCCTCAGGTGGTCTACCTGCCACTGGATGCTACGAATCAGAGTGAGAACCAAGCATGGATGGTAGCATTTACTCTACCTCTGAGAGTTATTGTTCTTTGTGTCATTTTCACTAATTGTGGAGCAGGTCAGCTCTGCTCATATACTTTCCCTATATTTGGGAGCGTCTCTCTACTCTTATCCAGCTTTCTAGTCCTACCCTCAACTCTGACACCATCTTCCAAGACAATACTTCTAGCCCACCTGCATGTTAGCTATTGGAATCGGGCAAAAAATAGTAAATTCATGGACCCCACGGGATATACCTAAAATAGACTTTCTAGCTTTTTCCAACATGAAGATCCCAACTCTCATCTGCTCTATTCTTACCTTTAGGTCCCTGATTATTAAACAATTTGTTCTGCTTTATATTGTAATGTTTTTCAGCCACCAAGCTGCAGATGCTACCATGATGCCAACCTGACATTCCAGGGGAGACAACCTTACCAATGTGTCCTGGAACCTCACATCCCCAGAGCCCTGCCCTACTAGGGAAAGATAGAAACAGACTCGGGGTATGGATCGACCATAATACAATTTAATAGACAATAATCGAATTTAACCCACTGATCATCGATGGAGCACCTGTGTGCTGGCACAGTGCTGTGTGCTAGCAGTATAAAGATTAAAATCAGTGCCTGATCCTAGAGAATTCACATGTGAGGACAAAGCAAGGTGAGAGCTGTGTGGAGACAAGTACATTGCTGAGGTGGACTGTGACAAATCCAAGGATGCTTATACACTAGCTAGTGTGGGGTTTCCAAACAAGGGAGTGATCCTGTTTGACACAGTCCTAATGGCACCCCTAGACTGCCTAAATTGACCTGTCTTATCCAGGGCTCACGTCTGGTGGAGGCTGCCTGCCTAGAGAATTGTGCTAAACATCCTGCAGAGAGCTATTAGGCCTGAATGTCCTGAAAGGATAAGACCAGCCTTCTTTCTCTGAGGGCTTGCTGAGGACTCTTGCAACTCCTCCGGAGGTTCTGTATAATCAAAATATTAGGAAAATGTCTTCAGCAGTAAAGATGGATTTGAGAAAAGCACTGAGATTCTTGTAATTCTTGTAGTACTTAGAAGTTATACTACTGTCACCCAGGAGGTGTTGTCGTAGTGGCGTAGAGTGATGGACTTTTCATGCTTGAGGTCATGAGTTTGATCTTGGCACTTCATATGCCAGCAAGACTCTCTCTCTCTCTCTCTCTTACTAGTGAAAATAAAAAAGCTGTTATAGGGCTGCGAAGATAGCATAAGGCTTATGCAAAAGACTTTCTTGCCTGAAGCTTGGGGAGATGTCTCTGAATCTCTTTCATAAATAAATACAATATTTTAAAAAAGATACTGTTCTTGCTTCACTATTACATTCTAACTTTATAAGCGTTACTTGGGGCCTATGCTAAATAGTGGAGGGAATGAAGGGAAGATTCTAGAACATTTGGTTTCTTGCTTTTAAGGAACCACAGTTCAGAACTGGAGGCATATGTGCAAAGTGAGGCCTGGCCCTGTAGCATCTGTTATGATAGAAATCCAGGTAGCATTGATGGCGACATCAAGAGGAAGTGGGTCAGAGGAAGTTTCCTCATGAAGAGGCTGCTGATTGCATCCTGAAGACTAAGGGAGATCTGGATGTCCCCTGTTATGACTCATTCATAGAACTGAAACCTTTTACTTTTCCTGCCTATCTTCCAGCTCTGCTGCCTAAGAAGCAGGGAGGGCATAGTCGTGCAAAGATACAGCAGAGTTGAATTCTTCAAATTCTGGCAGTGACTCACTGTGTGACTTTGAGCAAGTCACTTCCCTTCCCTGGGTCTAAGATAGTTTGTTGGCCTTTGTGGCAGGGGCCTCTCAGACTGGATTCATTCATTGGGTATTTGAGAAATATTTATTAAATGCTCACCATAGGCCAACCATGGCTAGGTGCCAGGGAATTGTGAGCTGATTCCCACTGTGGATGGTTGCAACTTAAATCACGGGGGGTGGGGAGGTGGTAACTGGGGATATTGTCAAACACATTCCTCAGAGTTTTCAAGCTCAAGGTCTGAGGGCACTAGGGGTATTTATACTCCAGTTGTTGTAGTCATTGGCTGAAAACTGTTGGGGTGAGGTAGAGTGGGTCAGGTGACTAAATTCTATGTCACATTCACAGTGAAAAAGATGTCCCTTATTGATGGGGGGAAATGGAGATTTTCTATAGTTAGAAAATGTGATACATGCAATGAAGGGAAGAGGCATGAGGATATAGAAAATGTCATGCTAATGTTAAAATTCTATCCATGGATAAGAAGTTCTTATTGTCTGTCACCAACTATAATTATCCCTGGATTTAGCTTTCTTTGAGAGCTCTTCAGTGAAAGTGACCTGAATGTTTAGACCAGTAGTTTACTCTGGGGAACACTTGGCAATTTCTGTAGACATTTTGACTGTTATGACTTGCTGGGAGTGGGTGTGGGGAGGGGGGGAGTTGAATTACTATTGGCATGCTCATGTGTAGTGGTCAAGGATGATGATAAATATTTCAGATGCAAGGGACAATCCAACCACAACAAATAGTTAGGTGCTTTAAATGTTAGTGGTGCCCTCCATGGGCCTCCCATTCTATTCTATTCTATTCTATTCTATTCTATTCTATTCTATTCTATTCTATTCTATTCTATTCTATTCTATTCTATTCTATTCTATTCTATTCTACTCTACCCTACCCTTCCCTACCCTACCCTACCCTACCCTACCCTACCCTACCCTACCCTACCCTATCCTATCCTATCCTATCCTATCCTATCCTATCCTATCCTATCCTATTCTTTTCTAATTCTACCCTATCCTATTCTTTTCTTTTCTCTTTTTTTAATTAGAACATTTACCAGGTCTAGCTTATGGTGATGCCTGGAATAGAACCTGAAATCCTGGAGCTTCAGGAATTACTCTTTTTTTAAAAAATTAATTATTTATTTAAGAAAGGAGACATTAACAAAACCATAGGATAGGAGGGATACAACTCTACACAGTTCCCACCACCCGGTCTCCATATCCCATCTCCTCCCCTGATAGCTTTCTCATTCTTTATCCCTCTGGGAGTATGGACCCAGGGTTACTGTGGGTTGCAGAAGGTAGAAGGTCTGGCTTCTGTAATTGCTTCCCCGCTGAACATGGGTGTTGACTGGTCGATCTATACTCCCAGTCTGCCTCTCTCTTTCCCTAGTAGGGTGGGTCTCTGGGGAAGTGGAGCTCCAGGACACATTGGTGGGGTCATCAGTCCAGGGAAGTCTGGTCGGCATCCTACTGGCCTCCGGAACCTGGTGGCTGAAAAGAGAGTTAACATACAAAGCCAAACAAATTGTTGAACAATTATGGACCTAAAGGCTGGAATAGTGCAAATGAAGTGTTGGGGGAGGGGTACTCACTGTAGACTCTTGGGTACTTCTGCTTTCAGGTATATATTTTGCCCTAGTTTATGGATACATGTGAAACATATGCTCTATTTCAGGTTACCTGGACTATATCTAGGTTTTAGGACTTTGTTAGGAAGTGAACCACCTGGAGTGGAATTAGAGAATACTATGAAAGGAGAGGTCTCACCCGAGTAATGAAGATGAAGGGTTGTCATTCCACACCTGAAGTCTCTGGACACAGTCTGAAGTGAAGCATGCTGAGGTGGCACTCATTGCGTTCATTAGGTTGTGATCGGTAGATGCAATATTATTCGATATGCATTGAGGGAAGCACGCAGGAAAGTGGGCCCCACCCTAAGGTTCCAGGACTGGGGGAAATATAGGCTCTATAGTGGAAATGTGAGGTTCCTGCTGTTTTAGTGCTCAAGAAGACAATGGAAAGTTATTGTTACCATCACATTATTTGGTAATTGGGTTAACTCTGAAAAGTCCCTTTGTTAGAATTTGCTGTATAATACTCAGCATCTTGTATATAGCTGTGCCACTGGTAGCTTCTGTTCTACCTGGTCTAGGCTTTTGAGAGAGTCAACATATCAAAGACTCAGCCTATGTATTAAAAAGACTCAGTCTGTGCTTTAAAAAGTTTGAGACATACAATTAATTTTCCCACTCTCATATGAATTAAATAGTGATTTATATGACTCCACTTTAATAGAAGTGTACATAAACACCATTCCCACCACCAAAAGACTGTGTCTCATTCTACCACCACCCCCACCCCTCCCCGTTGCCCCAGGAAGCCGAATGTCCACCCTCCCCCTCACCACAAGGTTTTTACTTTAGTGCCCTACTCTAGATTTAGTCAGATCCTGCTTTTAGTTTCCCTTTCTGATCTTCTTTCTCAACTTCTGTTGATGAGTGGGATCATCCCATACTCATCTTTATCTTTCTGACTTAGCTCACGGAACATAATTCCTTCTAGCTCCATCCAAGATGGGTCAGAGAAGGTGGGTTTATTGTTCTTAATAGCTGCCAGGCATTACTCTTTCACATTAAGATTGTGATACTTCGTATCCCTAGACCAAGAATTTTAAAACATTTGGGGGAGGAGGGAAGAGGTAAAATTGAGGAGTTTTATCTTTTAGTTCTTTGTGTTCAAGGGCTCTTATTGTTGTAGTTTATATCTGTTACCAAATAATCTGCTCTTTCTCTGAAAGACAATGAAACGGCTTCTCTCATATGTGCAATATAAAGAATTGAATCAAAAGAAGGCAGTCAAGCAGTCACTAAAACATTGTGAAAGCTATCACAATTGAGGGTGCTTGACACAGAACTGTGGTTCTGGGTGTCATGTGGAACTATAACTCTGTATGATCTTGTAAATCATTATTAAATCACCAATAAAATAAATTAAAATTAAATAAATGTTAGTAGGGCTATAATCTTGCCTTAGCCCTCAAATTTTATAGATGGGACATATTCTGGCATATCCAGAAGAGAGGGGAGAGCCCTGTAAAAATTTGCTAGGGAAAGGGAGGGAGGAAACCACTTTCCTTTGTCAGCTGGGACATATAATTACTGAGAGTATTTCTTTTTTTTTTTTTCTTTTTCTTTATTTTCCTTTTTTTTCTTCAGTGTGCTACCACCCGACTCCATACAATATGAGTTTTTTTATTTCTTTATTGGGGAATGTTTTACATTCAACAGTAAATACAATAGTTTGTACATGTATAACGTTTCTCAGTTTTCCATATAACAATACAACCACTGAGAGTATTTCTGATCAACAGTGGCTCATGGGAAAGAGCTGGATATAGGCTTACCCAGTGAACCAAAGGACCATAAAACAGTTTTATTTCCAAGCTTATTAGCAAAGGTGAGATCTACTGGCAGTTTCTCTGGGTTCCACTAGGATGGGGTAGGTTGCTATGGGCAGTGGATGTAGAGCAGAGTCATTCAACAACTGCTCCTTGATCAAAGTTCCAGACAGCCAAGTTGGGAGTGGGGATTGGCAAAGAGGGTAGGGTCAGTTGTGGGGACCAAGCCCATGTGTTACCATTTAGTCATGTGTGACTTTGAGCAAGTTATTTATTTCTCTACCTTATGTGATAATCTTGGGATTTCTGTTGTGTGCTAGAGGAGAGAAGCCATTTTGTGTTTTTGGAATTTAGGACATATTTGTTAGCATCTTGGCAAAGTTGGGACTGGGCATGAAACTGCCATTAAAAAAAATACTGTAAGTTTCACAAGTGGTGAAGCAAGGTTGCAGGTGTCTCTCTGTCTCCTTTTCTCTCTGCCTCCCCCTCTTTTTTCAAGTTCTGTCTCTAATAATAAATAAATAAATATACTAAAAAAACCTGTTATATTACCTAGTTCTTAATTGAGTGTTCAGCGCTGAAGATAGGAGTTGTTCACCTACTCAGTAGTGACATTTCTCCTCTTGCCTCTGTGTACCAAGCAGAGATATTGCAGCCTGAGACAAACAAGTCAGGGTAGTCCCTGTCCTCAGTGAGCTTCTTCTTCTTCTTTAATTTTGTATTTATAAAAAGGAAACTGACTAAACCATAGGATAAGAGGGGTACAACTTCACACAGTTCCCACCACTAGAACTCTGTATCCCATCCCCTCCCCTGACAGCTTTCCTATTCTTTAACCCTCTGGGAGTATGGACCCAAGGTCATTGTGGGGTACAGAAGGTGAAAGGTCTGGCTTCTGTAATTACTTCCCAGCTGAACATGGGTGTTGACAGGTCGATCCATACTCCCAGCCTGTCTCTCTCTTTCCCTAATGGGGAAAGGCTCTGGGGAAGCAGAGCTTCAGGACACATTGGTGGGGTTGTCTGTCGAGGGAAGTCTGGTTGGTATCACACTAGCATCTGGAACCTGGTGGCTGAAAAGAGAGTTAACATACAAAGCTAAACAAATTGTTGACCAATCGTGGACCTAAAGGCTGGAATAGAGCAGGTGAAGAGTTGGGGGGGGGGGTCGTCTCTGTTTTGTAGATAGTTTGTAGGCAAATTTTAGTTAGCTTCTGAGGTGAAGGAAGGGAGGGGGCAAAAGTTATTAACTAGGTAATTAGAAAAACACTGGTGAGAGTTATGAGTTGGAAGTGCAGAGCGTGATAAGGATAGAGAGCAGATAACTAACATTATCTGAAAGTAAAAAAAAGGCTGTCCAGGAATGTACCTTCCAGACTGAAGGCTGAAGAGAAAAGGAACACTGTTCTGGGTTGAGGCAATGTTGTGGCTGAGAGTTGTGGAAGAGAGAGCAGGGGCTGTGCCAGGAACTCAGAAATGCACAGCCTGTTTTGATATGGAAGGGAGAGTGGCAAAACATAACACTGGACTCCTGGCAGGCTAGAGCTCAGAGCCCTTCCGAAGTCAGGATAAAAAGTTTGAGCTTTGTCTTGAAGCAAGAAGTCTCCAGAGCAAGTGTGTGCATAAGAGTGAGCGTGTGCATGTGTGTTTGGGTGTGTGCAATGGAAAGAGATAACAGGGAGTGTCTCTCCCAGGGCCTGTCCTCTGAGCTCAGTGGAATAAGATGGAACCTCCTAACCAGCAGGAACATAATGAAAAAATAAAGAGGCTGCTATTTCATCATTATTTCAGGATGCAATTAAGGACAATACAGACTTAATGATCCAGAGAACGAACACAGATGAATCAGAAGGGTTATGTGGAAAACAACATATTTTGGGGCAAGAGGGTTAATGTTCTTTGGATGGTTCTTGCAATCAACTGTATTTGACCGTTATGTGGCCTTTAGGGACTCCTCAGAATTTCCCAGGTCCAGTCTCTGGAAACATAGTAGAGTACAGAAATGTGGACTAATAATGCCAGATCTGTGATCAGATCAGACAGACCAGTTCATTACCCTTCTAAGCCTAGTGGTCTTACTCATCAGTAAATGTTAAGTAGAGAAAGTGACAAGAGATGAAGAGTGGAGGGAGAAGGAGTGGAGGGGTTGCGGGCAAGAATTCCATTTCTGCAAGGCCAGGTGACTGCCTGGGCTGGGAATCTCAAGGTTTTCTAAGCACTCCCACTGCCATCCTGCCTCTATCCTTAAATCTGATCCTCTCTTTGATGCCTGGGGTGGGGTTTTCCAGGTATGTTAATTGTAGAAGTTAGCCTTCTGCAACCCTGGATAAATTCCCTAGCTAAGATAGTGTTAGAAAATTGATTACCATGACCAGGTGATGGCACACCTGATTGAGTGCAAACATTATCATGTGCAAGGACTCAGCCCCCCTTGTCTCTACCTGAAAAGGGAAGCTTAACAAAGGGTGAAACAATGCTGAAAGTCTCTCTCTCTCTCTCTCTCTCCTTACTTTTTTCCTTTCCCTCTCAATTTCTCCCTGTATCTATCTCAACAATAAATAACAGTTAAAATATTGATTGCCTAGGACTGGAGAGGTAGCTCATCAGGTAAGGTGTAAGTCTCGCTATGTATGTGGCTCAGGTTTGAATCTTAGCATCCCATGGTCTCTCTGTTTCTCTGTCTCCCTGGCTCTCCCCCCTCTTTGTCTGTAGAAATGAAAAAGTGACCCGGAGTAGTCAGAGTGTGCATGCATGAGATCCCGGGAAAAGGAAAATATTTGCATATCTATTAATGTGTTATGAGTAGTCCATTATTATTATCCCCACTCTTCTCTTGCAAAAATTAGGACTATGATAGCTTGAAGTGGGAAGGTAAACTTTTACATGTTAATTTATTGATATTTTATTTCATTATTTATTTTGCTGTTATTGTATCTGGACTTCACCATTCCAGACCAACTTCATTCCGATAGAAATAGACAAAGAGAGACAGAGTAAGAGAAAGACACCACAGGGTCTAAGCTTTCCCCAGTGTGGTAAGGGTCAGGCTCGAGCCTGGGTCATATACATAGAAAAGCAGTCACCTTCTCAGGTGAAATATACTGTTGGCCCAGGGTGGGTAAATTTTAATGGTGGAAGCAAGTTGAGGAAACTCACTCAAGGCTGTGCCAAAGAGCTTTGCCATGGGAAACTTGAATAAAGCTGAAATGTAGTAAGGGGAGTTCATTCATTCAAATACTATAGTAGACATTATTCTCTACAAATGGCCGCTGCGTGATTTTCAGGCTCATTCTTCTGAAATCTTTCCACTTCTGGGAAAAGATATTTGGGAGCTACTCTCTGCCATGATGCAGCTTTCTAGTCCTGTTTCTAACTCTGACACCATCTCCCAAGACAATACTTTCAGCCTACCTGAGTGTTAGCTATTGGGCTCAGGCAACACTAGTTAAGTCAAGGGCCCCTTGGAAATACCTAAAATAGACTTCCTAGCTTCTTTCAACATGAAGACCCCAAATTTCATCTGCTATATTCTTACCTTTAGGTTCCTGCTTACTAAACACTATGTTCTGCTTTAATGTTCTTTTTTTTTTATTATTATACTGGATGTATTTCTTTTTTTTCTTTATTTAAGAAAGTTTTAATTAACAAAACCATAGGGTAGGAGGGGTACAATTCCAAACAATTCCCACCACCCATTCTCCATATCCCACCCCCTCCCCTGATAGCTTTCCCATTCTCTATCCCTCTGGGAGCATGGACCCAGGGTCATTGTGGGTTGCAGAAAGTAGAAGGTCTGGCTTCTGTAATTGCTTCCACACTGAACATGAGCGTTGACTGGTTGGTCCATACTCCCAGTCTGCCTCTCTCTTTCCCTAGTAGGGTGGGTCTCTAGGGAAATGGAGCTCCAGGACACATTGGTGGGGTCTTCAGTCCAGGGATGCCTGGCCGGCATCCTGATGACATCTGGAACCTGGTGACTGAAAAGAGAGTTAACATACGAAGCCAAACAAGTTGTTGAGCAATCATGGACCCAAAGCTTGGAATAGTGGAGAGGAAGTGTTAGGGGGATACTCACTGCAAACTCTAGTGTACTTCTGCTTTCATACTCATCTTTATCTTTCTGACTTAACTCACTTAACATAATTCCTTCTAGCTCTGTCCAAGATGGGTCAGAGAAGGTGGGTTCATTGTTCTTGATAGCTGCATAGTATTCCATTGTTTATATATACCACAGCTGTCTCAGCCACTCATCTGTTGTTGTGCACCTGGGTTGCTACCAGGTTTTAGCTATTATGAATTGTGCTGCTATGAACATAGGAGTACACACCTCTTTTTGGTTGGGTGTTATGGAGTCATTGGGGTATAACCCCAGGAGAGGAATTACTGGATCATATGGAAGGTCCATGTCTAGCCTTCTGAGAGTTTTCCAGACTGCTCTCCACAGAGGCTGTACCAATTTACATTCCCACCAGCAATGTAAAAGGGTTCCTCTGCCCCCACAACCTCTCCAGCATTTGTTGCTGCTGTCCTTTTTGAGGTATGCCATTTTTACAGGAGTGAGGTGGTATCTTAGTGTTGTCTTAATTTGCATTTCTCTGACAATCAGTGACCTAGAGCAGTTTTTCATATGTTTGTTAGTCTTTTGGATCTCCTCTGAGGTGAATGTTTTGTTCATATCCTCTGCCCATTTTTGGATGGGGTCATTTGCTTTTTTGGTGCTAAGTTTGCTGAACTCTTTATATATTTTGGTGATTAGTTTCTTGTCTGATGTTTGGCATGTGAAGATCTTCTCCCATTCTGTGAGGGGTCTCTCTGTTTGTTTAATAGTTTCTTTGGATGTGCAGAAGCTTTTCATCAACAGAAGTTGAGGAAGAAGATCTGAAAGGGAAACTAAAAGCAGGACCTGACCAAATTGTAAGTAGGGCACCAAAGTAATAACCCTGAGGTGAGGGGTAGACATGCAGCTTCCTGGGCCAGTGGGAGGTGGGAGTGGGTGGGAGGGATGGGTCACAGTCTTTTGGTGGTGGGAATGGTGTTTATGTACACTCCTAGTAAAATGTAGTCATATACATCACTAGTTAATTAATATGAGAGGGGGAAAATTAATTGTATGTCTTGAAGTTTTTCAAAACACAAACTGAATCTTTTCTCAATATATGCAGTGTAATTGATATGCGGACTCTCTCAAAAGCCTAGACCAAATAGATCAGAAGCAACCAATAGCACAGCAAACCCTAACAAAAGGACTTTTCAAAGTTAACCCAACTACCAAATGCTTTAATGTTCTTAATGCTTTTCAGCCCCCAAGTTGCAGATGCTACCATGATGCCAACCTGACTTCCCTGAGCAGATGATCTCACTAATGAGTCCTAGAACTCCACCCCTCCAGAGCTCTGTCCCACTAGGAAAAGACAGAAACAGACTAGGGGTATGGATTGACTTGTCAATGCCTGTGACCTATAGTGAAGCAATTATAGAAGCCAGACCTCCCACCTTCTGCACCCCATAAAGATCTTTGGTTCATATTCCCAGAAGGATAAAGAATAAGGAAGCTTCCAATGGAGGCGATGGGATGTGGACCTCTGGAGTTGGGAATTTACCCCTCTAGCCCACAATCTTGTTGATCATTAATAAAAAAAAATAACTAAAAAAGAGAACCTGGAGTTCCTTTTGTGCAGATTTGACAGGGAGGGTGGATTTTCTAAGAAATATTTCCTTACTTCCTAAGAATTCTGTGGTTTTCTGAGGTGGAAGGGGGGGTAGTCACCATATCCATGTTCCTCTAAGTTTGGTCAAGTAGTTCCAACCATGTTTTAATAGTCAGAGAGGTGACAAGTTCCCAAAACAAGACAAAATAAAATAATTGGGATCAGAACACTCATCTTGGAGGGTGATACTTCGTCATGCTTTCAGCAAGGGTTCTAGCCTGGCCTCCACTGCACCGGAGGAGATGTTGCTGCCACGGTGTCTTTCCCTCTCTTACTCTCTCTCTCTCTCTCTCTCTCTCTCTCTCTCTCTCTCTCTCTATATATATATATATATATATATATATATATATATATATATATATATTTATTTATTTATTTTTTTTTTAAATTTTTTATTTAAGAAAGGATTAGTGAACAAAAGCATAAGGTAGGAGGGGTACAACTCCACACAATTCCCAACACCCAATCCCCATAACCCACCCCCTCCCATGGTAGCTTTCCCATTCTCTATCCCTCTGGGAGCATGGACCCAGGGTCGTTGAGGGTTGCAGAAGGCAGAAGGTCTGGCTTCTGTAATTGCTTCCCCGCTGAACATGGGCGTTGACTGGTCGGTCCATACCCCCAGTCTGCCTCTCTCTTTCCCTAGTAGGGTGTGACTCTGGGGAAGCTGAGCTCCAGGACACATTGGTTGGGTCTTCAATCCAGGGAAGCCTAGCCAGCATCCTGGTGGCATTTGGAACCTGGTGATTGAAAAGAGAGTTAGCATATGAAGCCAAACAATTTGTTGAGCAATCATGGATCCCAAGCTTGGAATAGTGGAGAGGAAGTGTTAGGGAGGTACTCACTGCAAACTCTAGTGTACTTCTGCTTTCAGTTATATATTTTGCAGTAGTTTATGGATACGTGTGCACATAAGCTCTCTCTCACAGAAACTGGTGTATATCTAGGTTATGGGACTTTGTTGGAAAGTGAACTACCTGAATGATCCCACTCATCAACAGAAGCTGACTAAGAAGATCTGAAAGGGAAACTAAAAGCAGGACCTGATCAAATTGTAAGTAGGGCACCAAAGTAAAAACCCAGTGGTGAGGGGTAGGCATGTAGCTTCCTGGGCCAGTGGGGGGTGGGAGTGGGCGGGAGGAATGGGTCACAGTCCTTTGGTGGTGGGAATGGTGTTTATGTACACTCCTAGCAAAATGTAGACATATAAATCAGTAGCTAATTAATATGAGAGGGGGAAATCAATTGTATGTCTCAAAGTTTCTCAAAAGACAAACTGAATCTTTTTAATATATAGGCTATGTATTTGATATGCGGACTCTCTCAAAAGCCTAGACCAAGTAGATTAGAAGCTTCCAATAGCACAGCTATACACAAGATACTGGGTACTGTCCAGCAAACCATAACAAAGGGACTTTTCAAAGTTAACCCAATTAACAAATAATGTGATGATAATATTAACTATTGATTGTCTTTTTGAACCCTAAGACAGCAGGAACCTCACATCTTCACTATAGAGCCCCTAGTTCCCCCAGTCCTGGAACCCTTGGATAGGGCCCACTTTCCCGTATGCATCTCCCAATCCAAACCAAATAACATTGCATCTGCCGATCACAACCTAACCAAAGCAACGATTGCTACCTCAGCATGCTTCACCTCAGAATGTATCCAGAGACTCACGTGTGGAATGACAACCCTTCAGCTTCATTACTCGGGTGAGACCTTTCCTTTAATAGTACTCTATGTATATATTTTTATCTGAAAATAGTCACCTGGGGTAGTGAAGCACTGATGGTGGAAAAAATTCTTTCAAAAAGAACAAAAAAGGGAAATATGAAGCAAAAATTGGACTGGGTTTGATGTATTACAGCAAAGCAAATGACTCTTGGGAAGGAGGACAGGGGGAGGCCTAGACTGGGGATGGTGGGGCTGTTGAGCTCCTGTACATTACACTGGGAGAGAATTTCATAGACACCTATCATGGGGAGATGAGAAATTGTACTCATGTGCCAACAACTGTACCATAAATCATTAACCTTTAATGAAGTGATAAAAAAAATGAAAATAATTGAGGGGCCGAGGAGACAATGAGCCATTAGTGCATAAGACTTGCATCTGAGAAGTTCCAGGTTTGATTGTTAGTATTAGCAACAGCTACAGTTGAGCAGTGTTCTCATCTTAAAAAAAAAAAAAAAGGAAAAAATGGGAAGTCTTTCCTGGAGTCCCTGTACATCACATGACTCCAGAGCTCTAGACACAGGGGTTGACTCTAGGTAGTGACAGCTGGACAAAGACTGTGAGCTGCTAAGCCCATCTTGGAGGTCACCCTAGACATCACAGTTGTGTGGTTGGGAAGGACATTATATCAGAGATTATACTGTGGGCTTGAGGCCACCAACACCAATCATGTTATACCTCTTGTGCTAACAAAGTTAGAGGGGGACTGTATCCTCCAGGCTGAGCAAATCTCCCATGTTCTGAAAAACCTTGGGTCTGGAGTTTCAAGGAAGAGATCCTGAACCCCTCTTGGGGAAGCATTAGGTGCATGAGCTTCCGAGATCAGATGAGATTCGGTGTGTTCAGGGTGGTATGGCTGTAGACAGGTGCATGAGCTAACTGGAAAAGTGAAAAGTTAAACCAGAAAAACATGAGTCATGTCCTTGTGGGTACCTTGATTAGGAGGAGAGAGAAAGATATACAGATAAGAGCTGGGAAGAACTTAGGGTCTCCTAGCATTGAAGTTCACTCTCTTCTACCCCTTTTCTTCTTCTCTTTCTCTTTTTCTTTCTTCCTTTTCTCCTTTATTCCTATCTTTCTTAGCAAGCAACACTAAGGTTGAATTCAATAAAGTGTTTCTTTTTAAAAATATTTTTATGCTGTTAGGAACATAGGTGTACACATACATTTTTGGTTGGGCATTATGGAATCCTTGGTGTATAATTCATAATAGCTAAAACCTGGAAGCAACCCAGGTGCCCAACAACAGATGAGTGACTGAGAAAGCTGTGGTACATATACACAATGGAATACTATGCAGCTGTTAAGGACAATGAACCCACCTTCTCTGACTCATCTTGGATGGAGCTAGAAGGAATTATGTTAAGTGAGCTAAGTCAGAAAGATAAAGATGAGCATGGGATGATCCCACTCATCAACAGAAGTTGAGAAAGAAGATCAGAAAGGGAAACTAAAAGCAGGATCTGACTAAATCTAGAGTAGGGCACTAAAGTAAAAACCCTGTGGTGAGGGGGAGGGTGTACATTCGGCTTCCTGGGGCAGTGGGGGGCGGGATTGGGGGGTGGGATGGGACACAGTCTTTTGGTGGTGGGAATGGTGTTTATGTACACTTCTATTAAAGTGGAGTCATATAAATCACTATTTAATTCATATGAGAGGGGAAAATTTGATTGTATGTCTCAAACTTTTTAAAGCACAGACTGAGTCTTTTTAATACATAGGCTGAGTTTTTGATATGTTGACTCTCTCAAAAGCCTAGACCAGGTAGAACAGAAGCTACCAGTGGCACAGCTATATACAAGATGCTGGGTATTATACAGCAAATTCTAACAAAGGGACTTTTCAGAGTTAACCCAATTACCAAATAATGTGATGGTAACAATAACTTTCCATTGTCTTCTTGAACACTAAGACAGCAGGAACCTCACATTTCCACTATAGAGCCTATATTTCCCCCAGTCCTGGAACCTTAGGGTGGGGTCCACTTTCCTGCATGCTTCTCTCAATTCATATCAAATAATATTGCATCCGCCGATCACAACCTAATGAACGCAATGAGTGCCACCTCAGCATGCTTCACTTCAGACTGTGTCCAGAGACTTCAGGTGTGGAATGACAACCCTTCATCTTCATTACTCGGGTGAGACCTCTCCTTTCATAGTATTCTCTAATTCCACTCCAGGTGGTTCACTTCCTAACAAAGTCCCAAAACCTAGATATAGTCCAGGTAACATAAGATAGAGCTATATGTTCACATGTATCCATAAACTAGGGCAAAATATATACCTGAAAGCAAAAGTACATGATCATCTGCAGTGAGTAAGCCCCAGCACTTCATCTGCACTATTCCAGCCTTTAGGTCCATAATTGTTCAACAATTTGTTTGGCTTTGTATGTTAACTCTCTTTTCAGCCACCAGGTTCCGGAGGCCAGTAGGATGCCGACCAGACTTCCCTGGATAGACGACCCCACCAATGTGTTCTGGAGCTCCACTTCCCCAGAGACCCACCCTACTAGGGAAAGAGAGAGGCAGACTGGGAGTATGGGTTGACCAGTCAACACCCATGTTCAGCGGGGAAGCAATTACAGAAACCAGACCTTTAACCATATTCACCCCACAATGACCTTGGGTCCATACTCCCAGAGGGATAAAGAATAGGAAAGCTATCAGGGAAGGAGATGGGATATAGAGATCTTGTGGTGGGAATTGCGAGGAGTTGTACCCCTCCTATCCTACAGTTTTGTTAATGTCTCCTTTTTAAAATAAATAAATGTTTTTATTTATTTAATATTGGATAGAGACAAAGAGAAATTTAGAGGGTAGGGGGAGATGGAGAGGGAAAGAAACACCTGAATCCCTGCTTCACAACTCATGAAGCTTTCCCTCTGCAGGTGAGGACCAGGGGCTTGAACCTGGGTCCTTTCATACTATAATGTGTGCACTTAACCTGGTGCACCACTGTTTGGCCCCACTCAGGTGTTTCTCACTGAAGTGGAAGCTCCTTGTGGGTACAAATTGCTGACATGGGCATCCCCCACAGCCCATACAACTAGGCAGGGTTAGGGTACGTTGTCCACACGGCACCAAGCAGTGTCCCTACCATGTTGCCTTATCTTGGAGTGATTCCCTTCCTACCACCAAAGGCCAAGCCCCGAGATCACTTTACAGCATGATTCTCAGAATCTGCCAGCCAGGAATAGCTTTTCCTGGACACTATCTCCCTACCATCCAGATGGCAGGGGCCATGGGAGCAGGAAGCCAGGTGTACAAATGCTCTGTGCCAGTGTGCGTGTTTCAGTGTTTGCTTAACTCTCCTGGTTGACCCAGCCCAGCAGTGCTGTCAGCAAGTCTATGCCCGCCCCCTAGCCCATGTTAGTCCTCTGTGTGTGAGAGGTGAGAACTAGGTGGGAGAGGTGGGTTTTGTGTTGGCCTCCTTGGCAGGGTTAGGAATGAGCTGCTCATTTCCAAGAGCACAGGGTTACTTATTTTAATTTAATTTAATTTAATTTAATTTTTTTTTTTGCCTCCAGGGTTATTGCTGGGGCTCAGTGCCTGCACCATGAATCTACTGCTCCTGGAGGCCATTTTTTCCTTTTTTGTTGCCCTTGTTGTTATAGCCTTGTTGTGGTTATTATTGTTATTGTTGATTTCGTTGATTGTTGGATAGGACAGAGAGAAATGGAGAGAGGAAGGGGAAAACAGAGAGGGAGAGAGAGAGATAGCCACTTGCAGACCTGCTTCACCGCCTGTGAAGCGACTCCCCTGCAGGTGGGGAGCTGGTGGCTCCAACCAGGATTCTTATGCAGGTCCTTGCGCTTGGTGCCACATGCGCTTAACCTGCTGTGCTACCACCCAACTCCCTACTTATTTTTAAGTACTTTTATATACTTCTATTATTAGTGATAATGGTTTACAGAATCACTAGTTCTCAGGGATATTGTTTCATACTTGCATATGTGTGTGTGTCAGTCACTGTACCCACTGCCAAAGTACTATGCCTCTGACCCCCATCCCCAACCACCCTCAAGTTCTCACAATGTCTAAGGGATAGTTTGGTTTCATTATTTTGTAAGTTCACTCACTCTAGTTGTCTATATTCCACATATAAGTGAAGCCATCTAGTAATCACTTCCAGTTCCATCTATTTTGTCCTGAATGATATAATTATCACTTATATTTTATATATTTAATACTTAAATTTTTATTGATTGATTTTGGATAGAGACAGAGGGAAATGAGAGGGAAGGGGGAGGTAGATAGGGTGAGAGAAAGAGAGATACCTGCAGCATTGCTTTACTGCTTGTGAAGCTTCTTCCCTGTAGGCAGGGGTCAGGGGGCTTGAACTGGGGTCTTTGTACATGATGACATATGTGCTCTACCATATGTGTAACTCTCTGGCCCCATATATAGTTTTTTAATCACAGAGTATTTTTCTACTGAACATGTATCTTATAGCTTATTTTTAAATTATTTAATTTGATAAGAGAAAATTAAGTGTGTGTGTGGTGGGGTAGATAGGGAAGGAGAGAGACTCCACCATCTCTGGTCACTTCTATTAGCAACATCAGCATAAGCCCTCATGTGGGCCTCTCTAGGACCTTGCCCTTACTGCCACTCAAAGAAGACTGGTTATGAAAATGAGTGCAGCCTAGAATGTTCCCAGCTATGACCATGAACTATGAGCTTAGACTGACGGGGGTTCAGAGGTTACACAGGCAAACGCTAGAAGAAGAAGAGGTTACACAGGCTCTTGTGCTAAATAAATATGTATGGGTCCCATGTCAGGTAGATAGGGTAAACAGTTACTTGTATTTATTTATTTTTAATGTTGGGAGCTACTCTCTGCTCTAATCCAACTTTCTAGCCCTGTTATCAACTCTGACATCATCTTTTCTCTCTCTCTTTTTCTTTTTCCCACCGGACACCATCTTCTCTGACATGTTTGTCCAACTCCATGTTAGCTATCAAATTAAAGCAAAAAATACAATAATCATAGGCCCCTAGTAACATACCTAAAATAAACTTCCTCACTTCATTCCAATTTAAGGTCCTTATTCTCATTTGCTCTATTCCTACTTTTTTGGTCTGTTCACTAATCATTTTTTTTCCTGCTTATATCTTACCACCTTTCAGCCATCATGTTGCAGATGCTATCATGATTCCATTCTAACTTTCCTGGGCAGATGACCTCACCAATGTGCCTCACAATTCCAGAGCCCTGGCCCACTATGGAAAGGTAGAAACAGGCTGGGGGTATGGATCAACCTGCCAAAGCCCATGTCCAGTGAAGAAGCAATTACAGAAAACAGAACTCTGTGTCTTGGAAAGGAAGAGAGGATGGGATCATGGAAAAAAATGGCAAATATAAACAAATAGTTGCAGAAATAACATTTAACCCATACCTGCAATCTTAGGAGAACTACTGTAGCTTCCAATGGAGGGAATGGGTACACAGAATTCTGTTGGCAGAAATGGTGTGGAATTATACTCCTGTTATCTTATACTTTGTAAATCAATATTAAATCACTAATAAAATAAAATAACAATAAAAATTAAAGAAAAAAGAGGGAGAGGAGGCTGGGCGGTGGAGCAGCAGGTTAAGAATACATGGCCTGAAGCACAAGGACCGGCATGAGGATCCTGGTTTGAGCCCCCAACTCCCCACCTGTAGGGGTGTCACTTCACAGGCAGTGAAGCAGGTCTGCAGGTGTCTATCTTTCTCTCCCCCTCTCTGTCTTCCCCTTCTCTCTTCATTTCTCTCTGTCCTATCCAACAACAATGACAGCAATAACAACAACGATAAACAACAAGGGCAACAAAGGGAAAAAATGAGCCTCCAGGAGCAGTGGATTTGTAGCGCAGGCACCAAGTCCCAGCAATAACCCTGGAGGAGAGAGGGAGAGAGAGAGAGAGAGAGAGAGAGAGAGAGAGAGAGAGAGAGAGACTTGTAGCATTGTTTCACTGCTGGTAAAGCTTCTCCCTTCCCTATGTGTTGGTTGTTGGTTCTGTGGACTTGAACCTGGGTCCTTGTGCATTGTAACATGTGTGCTCAACCTGTTGCACCACTAACCAGCCTCCTATCCCATAACTTTTTAATCTAACCATCTATCAATGGATATTTAAGTCACTTCTGGACTTTGGTTATGCACAGGGATATTCAAATAATCCCATGACTTACTATTAGATGAGCAATGAAGGAAAGGAATGGCCAGTAAGAAATAGGTTGAACTCAAGATAATCTGATCTTGTGAATGACAGTTCTTGTCATAGAGTAGCATTTATTATCTCATGCTTTACATTATTTTCATATTCCTGAGTGAAGCTTTGCTATTTTAACCAGCATAGCATGAAAAGACTGATAAATTTTATCTCCCTGAATAGTCTAGCCTCACTACCTACAGACATAATTTTTCTTTCTCTGGGATGAAGCACTAAGATGTGGAGGGATCACTGGACTCTCAATCCCCCTCACTATTTTTGACCCAATCTCTCTTGTCTTATTTGGATGGTGTTGGAAGAAAAGGTGTCTATGTGACAAGCCTCACTACTCTGGGTCAGCTGAGGTCACAGGAGGGGAATGAATTCTCCAAGGCCACTCAACTGACTGAGGGTCACACCTGGTCCATATTGGCTGGTTTAGTCTTTGGCTCACTCCGCACCTTACTGCCTGCTGGGCTTTGTCTAAGGAAGTGGCTCTCTGAGAAGAGGATGGTGGAATTAGGACTCCAGGACATTCTGGAGTTGGGGGGGGGGAGGCTGGGCATGTTGTGGACAATCCAGAAGAAGGAGAGAGTCCCTGACCTCTATCCTGTGAGACAAGTATCTCCCAGGGCTGATAAGACCTGAGTGGAAGCAACAGTCATAGTGCATGTACTCCGTAACTGGGTAACAGGGGAATACTTAATCTAGGCCACCTGAGCTCAGTGCCCTAGTTGAGTCAGCCCTGAAACCAACTTTGAAATTAGGCCAGACGTACCTGATTCCTCACCTGTGAAAACACCTGCCATCAGTGCATTTCACTTCTGGCGGTAAATTGGTAAGAGTCACGGGAAAAGCCACAGCCACCAAGTGCTAGCTCACTAAGCACATGACTGGCCTTCCCTAAGTCTCACTTTCCTTACTTGTACAATGAAGGCAAACTTTTTTTTCCTCAGGAATAATGGGCTTAATGTGCTTAGTGACATGCCTGTCCCCAAGTTGCAGATGGCATTTGGTGGGAGGGAGCAGAAAAGCAGAGCTGGGCCCTCATATATGCACCATATCACAGCTTCCAGACTAACATCTTCATTCAATTAGAGAGTTAGACAGACAGACAGACAGACACACACACACACACACACACACACACACACACACAAAACACCAGAGCTACCTCCCATTACCCTGGTGGTTCCACGCAGTGTCTGGGCTCAAATAAGGGTTCCATGCATGGCAAAGCATATATCCTACCTGGTGAGCTCTTTCTCCTGCCCCAGTTGTCAGCATTCGCTGTTGACTCCCTCTAAGGATGAAATACAGAGAGGTCAAGTGCCTGATGCAGAGTTCGAAACTCAATCCCACCACCTCCAGCCCCCTTTTCCTTCTTCCCCTCCCTTTCTGTCAATAGCAGCCCTCTGCATCCCTTGTTCATGGCCTCAGCTTTTCTCATCTTGAGGCAGGTAGGATGCAGCAGCTTAAGGGCCTGCTCCTGCCTGGGGAGGTTATACTTGCTTAGGATGCTTTGGAGGCTGAAAGATCCTCTACCCCCAAAGATAGGAGTGGCTAATTCCTGATCAAATAGGTGGAGAGGAGGGCTTCCTGAACCTTCAGATCTTGCACCAGATTCTCAGAAAGTTCTATAAATAGACTAGTGGGTCTCAGCTGGAGGTGGTTTCAGTTTCCCCAGGGTGGGCGTGTTAAATCCTGAAGTGTTTTCTGGCTGCCACAATGGAACCTGCTAGTAGGATGTAGGGAATAAAGGCTGAGGGTGCTGCATGACATCTGACAATGCATAGGAAAGCCCCACTCGCAGCAAAGGGTTGTCTGGAAAAAATGCTTATGGCCACAACCTAGATATAGAACAGGGTCCATGAGATGTACATATATTCATAAGTTGGAGGAAAACATACACCTTAAAGAAAAAGTGTACAGTAGTTTGCAGTGAGTTAATAATTATAGCAAGCAAGCAGAAAGACCCCCAAAGACATCATAAAGTACCTAATGAAACAGTTTCTACTTAGATCTAGATACCCTCCTTACTTACCTACTAGGTCCCTCAATTACTCCAAAGATAACCTTGTCCGACAAAGTAAATACTACAAAAGCTGAATAAGGGCATCAGACTGGCATACTTTAATGATGACTCTAGTCACTACCAGGTCACCCCATCACCACGGGCCCTAGTCAGGGAGTCCTGGGGTTCCCACTCAGACATGATGGTACTAGACCTCTAACAGATCCCTCTCACCACTGTCACTGGTCATCTCCATCAGGAACAACATAATGGGCCCCTCTGCAGGCCCCGTTGGACCTCAATGTGGATAAAAAATGGTAGGGAATATTTCATTCTCCGAAGGGAGGTTGGATAGGATACTCTGCCTATCACCTGAGCATGATGGGTCCTGAAATTGGTGCAGCCAGGAATGTTCCTAGCAGTGACCACAGAATGTGAGCTCAGACCTACAGGGACACAGAGGTTACACAGGCTCCTGTGCTGACTTTGGGCCCCATATCAAATCAATGGGGTTTACAGTTAACAATATCTATAAACTTTTCTTATATTTGGGAACCTCTGTCTTCCCCGATCCAGCTTTCTGGTTCTTTTTCCAACTATGACACCATCCCCCCAGACAATAACTTAGGCCACTTGCATATCAGATGTCAGGCACAGGCAAAAACTAGTTAGGTCATAGGCCCCTTGAAGTATACCTAAAATAGAACTACTAACTTTTTCCAAACAGAGACCCCCAAATCTTCATCCACAATATTCTAGCCTTTAGGTTCATGATTAGTCAACATTTGCTCTGCTTTCTATCTTAACTGTTTTTCAGCCACCAGGTTTCAGAAGATACCATGACACCAATAAGACTTCCCAGGGCAGACAACCCCACCATGTGTCTTGGAGCCCTACTAGGGAAAGAGAGAGACAGGCTGGGAGTATGGATTGACCTGTCAATGCCCATGTTCAGCAGGGAAGCAATTACAGAAGCCAGACCTTCCACCTTCTGCACCCCATAATGATCCTGAGTCCAGACTCCCAGAGGGATAAAGAATAGGAAAACTATCAGGGGAGGGAATGGGATATGGAGTTCCAGTGGTGGGAATTGTGTGGAATTGTACCCCTCTTATCCTATAGTATTGTCAGGGTTCCTCTTTTATAAATAAAAACTTAAAAAAATGTGTTGTTGAAAATAAATGCTTATGGTGCCAAGAATATAAAACCCTGGAATAAACATAAGAGAGAGTTCACCTGTAGGCACAAAAACTCTGTGAGGAACCACTACTGATTGAGGGTTGGAAGGAAGAGGACTGAATACAAGAACAGTTATTTCTACTAGGAGAGGTATTTCTACTCGGAAAGGTATTGATCAATAAATGAGCCTGAATCCTGGGTGTCATAGACTATGTAGGCAGTGAAAGCTTGGATGGAGTGTGGGGTGGGGAGGGTCCCCAATTCCAGCTTGGGCTAATATAATCAGTTTCTAGGTAAGTGCTTCCGGTGATTGACTGTGATTGGCTCCAAAGGCCTTGTCCTCTGGGTGTCAGGATGTGGAAGCTGTGCTTGGCTGACTGACCAGCTTCCTTGATGGCACTGCTTTGGCTCCTGGGCCTTGAGGACAGAGCCAGAGTTAATCGACCATTGTTTAGTGTGGGTGTGACTCTGCTTGTGTGCACTTTTTTGTTATTTTTAAAAATCCACTAGAGGGCATATCAATGCAAAGATCTTCTGGCAGGTTGGACAAATGACATTTTGTGTGAACTTGGCCCACTGTGGTTTCTGGCCCTGGGTGGTTGGTTGGGGGAGGGGGAATCAGGAGGGGGTGGATGACAGAAAACGGGGTTATTGATTCCCGCCCCTGGCTACAGCCCCCCCCCCCCGCACCCCCCCCCCCCATTCTCCTGCCAAGCGATGACAGGAAGGTGATTTGTGAATTCATGGAGACAGCCAGCCGTGATTCTCCCTGCGATGACAGACACAGCTTGCTGGGGGAGTTAAGCTGGGAGAGGACAGGGACATAGGGGCAGATTCCAGGCATGACATTTGACAATGACATGACCCTCTGAAAAGGAAACTACCCTCCCTAGTACCCCTCACATACTCAGGAATCATCTCACTACCATGGCTGGGCCTGGTGTGGCTGGGGGGCCTTCCTGCTCTGGACCGAGTGGAGCCAGGCGTGTGGCCACTGAATCTTTGGAGGTCTCCAAAGGTTCTAAGGACAGGAGCCAAGAGTCTTTCTGAAAACCCTCATTTTACACAGTCGACCCACCTCCAGCCTTCTTTTGTGTGCAGAGCACACAGCAGAGCCTGAGCAGAAAGGCCCAGAGAAAGACTGCTGACTCAGAGACAGGCTAGTGAGAAGATGGACAGAACTATGCCACTTTGTGGTCTACCTTCATCTCAGCAGGGATCAGGGGATGATGACACCTGGATGGGGTGAGTTGTGAGGGGAGCTAGAAGGATGGAGGGCATAGGGGAGGTGGGAGTTCCTGGGAACCTTCAAGAGAAGGAGACATGGGTGGTCTAGGGCTGGGGGAAGGGAAACCACACCTCTCTGAAGGCTTAAATGAGCCTGAGTGAGTCAGCAGCACAACTTGCTACTTTTAGCTTGGATGATATGCAGTAGGGAACTTGAATGAGCGTTTGCCTCTCATGAGAGTAGTAAATACTTCTCGTTTCCTACAGACACAGCCCAGAGGGGTATAAATATAGACTCATTCATTTGTTTTTTAAAAGTATTTTATTTTATTTATTTTGGGTAGAAGTGAAGAGAAATTGAGAGAGGAGGAAGAGATAGGGGGACGCAGAGAGAGAGAGAGAGACCTGCTGCACTGTTTGACACTCCTGAAGCTTCGCCCTTGTAACTGGGGACCGAGGCTTGAACTGAGGTCCTTGCACACTGTAACAATAACATGTTTCCTCGGGATCATACATTTGTACCTAAAGAGACCTGGGTGTAAAACTCAGCTATGTCACTGTGGCCTTTGCTCTGTGACTCTGAGTAGGTCACTTAACCTCTCTGCATTTCAGATGTCTCATCGGTGTATCTATAAAGATTGTTTAGGACATCAACTGAGATGGCACATGAAGCATTCCAAAAAATTGTCTAAAATAAGTGTCTAGTAGGTGCTCATTCCCTTCTACTTGAATTATTGAGTCTATACAGGGTCACCTGGCCACCAGAATCAAGGGGAAGAGACTAAACTAGGCTTATGGCTGAGAGCAGAGACAGTACCCAATGAGCTTACTGGTACCTAGTAATGCTGGCAGAGAACGGGTGTAGGTGATGGTAGATGCTTACTGAAAATCCACATTTTTATGTATTTTACTTCTTTTAGTATTAAAAAATCACAAATGATGAAACCAACTTTCAGAGAGGCTCAGCAACCTCGAGTCACATAGATAATAATTCTCAAGTCTGTGTAAAAGTTTCCTAGGTCTGTATAAATAATAAATGACTACTGCTTGGTGCTGTGCCAAAACCTATTATGGTCTGAGGGGAATGGAAAAATCAGTAATGTCAATTATGTATTTATTGAAGTTTTGATATTTCCTTTTTTAAAAAGATTGCCGACTCGGTCCCTGCACAACAATCTCACCAATTCTGGTGATTAGTATTATTATTATTTGCCTCCAGGGTTATCTCTGGGGCTTGATGCCTGCACTATGAATCCACTGCTCCTGGAGGTCACTTTTCCCCCCTTTTGTTGCCTTTGTCATTCATCATTGCTGTTATTATTATTGTTGCTATTGCTGTCATTGTTATTGGATAGGACAGAAAGAAATCAAGAGAGGAGGGGAAGACAGAGAGGGGGAGAGAAAGATAGACACCTGCAGACCTGCTTCATCACTTATGCCAGTCCTTGCTATTTGCCCATTGTGTGCTTAACCTGCTGTGCTACCACCCAGCCCCCTATTATTATTATTTTGATAGGACAGATAGAAATTGAGAAGTGAGGAGAAAAAAAGGAGGGAGAGAGAAAGGGAACACCTGCAGCCCTGCTTCACTGCTCATGAAGCTTCTCCCTTTGGCAGCTCAAACCTAGGTACCTCTGCATGGTAATGTGTGAGTTTAACTAGGTGCTCCACAACCTGACCCTGACATTTTGCTATTTCTTTCATCCTGAGTTTTGCATTCATTTTTATTTTAAAAACAGTGCATTCAAAACCTACAGTTTAGTGCCATGGAAGTGAGTGTCTGGTCATCCTCCCTTGTCCTGCTACAGCTTCACTTCCAACAATCCCAGTAACTGGGAACTGTCCACTGTGACTCTTCAAGGTGCACTGTCCAGAGCTCGAGGTCACTGTTCACAAAAAAGCAATAAAAACTTTTCTTTTTTTTTAAATTTTTTATTTAAGAAAGGATTAGTGAACAAAAACATAAGGTAGGAGGGGTACAACTCCACAAAAACTTTTCTTTGCTGACAAAAGGGTGGGTCCTGGGCCTGTGAGCTAATAGATACCCAAAGTGAGCTCTGCTAGCAGGAAGAATCCTTTCTCTGTTCGTAGGAGGAGCCTCATAGTAAGTAAGCACTGCAGGTTTGCTAACACACAATGCTTTGATCTGCATGTCACCTACACCCATTCAACAAACAAACCAACAAAAAACTGAGGGACATATACTATTGGTACCAGTCTAAATGAGGATTGGCAGTTCCTCTCTTACTAGTGCTGAACTGTATTCTACAACTTTTAATCCTTTCACCTATTGAAGAACATCTTTTTTTTTTTTTTAAAGAAACAGCATAATATTTTTTAAAGCCTTTTCTGAATGTGACAACAGTGAGATGGAGGAGTGCACCCCTTTTAATTGTACAAAAGCTTAGGCAGTCTGTGGTCATATTGCTTACCTGGAAGCTCTAAGGGAGGACTTTAATTCTCTTTCCCTGCATCCAGAAGCAGCAAATATACTGAGAGTATCTATCTCTTCTGAGATTTGAAGATAGCAAATGCCTCTCCTGTGCTGTCTCTAAGACTGGTGTTAGTTTCACCCAGCTTTTGGCCATATATCCCTATTTTCTGTTTGGTCATTAGCATCCTTTATGTAGTTATTTCAAATTTTAGGCAGGAAAGCTCACTTACAGAACAAATAAAGTCCCTGTTAACTCAGCAACTTAATCCTATCAAGATTTGTTTCTCTGATCTTCCCAATATCCCACTAGTGAATCCCCACATTCCGTTAGTTAGAACACTCTTATGTCTCCACTTGGAGAAGTTAGCCAGTACATGGTTAGTTAGGAAAGTTCTTGTTGACTTTTTGCTTCCATCCCACCCTTGCTGGTTAAGACAAACTTATATCCTTAGAGAGAGTCTTTACTTAATGTTAATCAAATAATGCTACTTCAGTTACCCAAAAGCTATCTTTAACAACTTTCCTCTGGGAATTTCCTTCTCAGCTGGTTTACACATCACACATGGAAATCAATTGTATTTTTTTCTTTTCCTTTGTGTCTAATGAGCCAAACCATCTCTTGTACTTGGAGAGAACTCTGATGACTACGAGGAGTGAGTGGGATGGGGTGGGAGTGGGGTGGACACAGAATATTGGTGAGTGATGTGCTGACTTACACTTAACATGTATGTGTGTGAAATTATACCCTTAAAATCTTATAATTTGTAAAAACCTTGTGAGATCACAAACACAAAAGGATAAAAAAGAAGGAAAAAAACACCACAACTGAACCTAAACTGTATTATCAAAAGAAGGTTAAAAAAAAAAAAGGAGGAGGAGGAGAGGGATGAAGAGGAGCAGGAGGAGGAGGAAGAGGAGGAGAAAGAGAAGAAGGAGGAGGAGGAGAAAAAGAAGGAGAAGGAGAAGGAGAAGGAGAGGGAGAGGGAGAGGGAGAGGGAGAGGGAGAGGGAGAGGAAGAGGGAGGAGGAAAAGTGCAATTGAGTTTAAAAGACCTGTATTGTAGACTCTGAAGGCAGTCCCCAAGAAAGTATGGAGATTTACTGTGTCATTTGGAACTTGAGCTCTTGAGGCCTAAGAGTGAAAGATGACTCAGCCTTTGGATACTTAAGGTCTAAAGGTTTGTTTAAAATTATTACTAGTTTCCATTAATGTTCAATAATGTTTCAAACAACATTGGGTTTAATCCAAGTCATTTTCTAAGTTAGTAAAATGGATTTTAAGAAACTGCGAAGAAAGTTAGAAATTTAAGATCCAAGAAGACAGTTCTTTTCTTGAAAGAGACGTTTTAAAGTTTCACTGTTTCAAAGATGGAGAAACTTGAGGTAAAACTTGCGCCTTCTTCCTTTCGAAATGCTTTTCTTGGGGAAACAAACTACCAGGTCTTCCTGCCTCTCCATGGCTCAAGCCCTTCTTCCCTTAGAGATTCATAGCTGTGACAACTCCCCCTTACTGCTGTCTCTGTCTCCACTCCACCTTCAGATACCCCTCTTAATCTTCTTGTAGCTCTTTCCTGTTCATGCCATTCTTGAAGGGGGGAAAAAAAAAAAACCTTTGGAAGCTCCAACAAGTAAAGTTCAAATGCCTGAACTTAGCTTTCAGAGCCTCTGATGTTCCCTCACCCTACCTGACCAATTTTGTTTTCTTCTACTTCCTGACACACACCCTCTTCTCCAGGCATGCCTCTCTCCTCTACTTCCCATGAACATGCCATCCTTGTTTTGTTGTCTCTGTGCATTTGTTCATAGTACTTCTTAAGCATGGAATTCAGCCATAGGTCCATGTCATAGGAGCACTTGACTTCACATCATAGATGAATAGATTACTGGCTTGCCCTTTAAAGTCTATGTGCATGTGTGTAAAGCAAATCCTGTGCTAGATATTAGGGCTTCAGAAATTTGTCTTGATTTGTGACTACTATTTGACTGGCTATGGGTTTAATCCTTAGTTATATTTTTTTGCCTTTCAGTTGCTGCCAATCAAAAAACCAACACTTAAATCCATTAAGGAAATTCCTTTAATAAAAGCCTCATCTTTGATAGAAAGTGAGCAAGTTCTCTTGCATTTAAAAATTTTGTTGTTAAAAGCTTGGATTATTGCCAACTGAGTTTTCTTCAAATGGGGTCTACTTTTATGTGTCAAACAATTCCTTTCCAATTTGGGATTCCAGAGTGATATATACCAGAGCTATCTTTAGAGCTTTATGTCACCACATCCTCAAGGATTTTTCTCTCCTCATTTAACTCCTATTGTTCAGATCCAAGCTTTAGACAACTCATATAAACCTGGTATTTATCGAGGGACTGGCCAAGTAAATTTTCTAAGATGGTGTGCTTTGCTTTATCTTCATGGGGAAGGCTTTATGTAACTGAATATTTTTGTAATGACTTTAAAGGATGAACCACTAGACTAAGCCTCTGAGCTATTGACAAAAAGGTCACACTTTCACTCTAAGATATTGTGCTGGATGCAGAAAAGGAGAGAAGTTTGGAGTGAGTGGATGTTATAACTTGATGGTTGGGTAATTCTTAGGACCAGTATGAGGGTGCTTATGATGCTCAGATATCTGCACACTTCCTATCAAGAATTTTCTAGAATCTCCTAGGCAGAGGAGCTAGAAAAAAAGAAAAAAGAAAAAAGAAGGGCCTGGGAGATAGGATCTTGGCTATGCAAGTGAATTTCATCACTGAGACTCCAAGGTCTTAGGTCCAATTGCAGGTGCCACCACAAACTGGAGCTGATCAGTGATCTGAATAGAAAAAGAAAAGAAAGTGGTCCAGGAGGTGGCACAGTGGATAAAGCACTGGATTCTCAAGCATGAGGTCCCGAGTTTGATCCCCGATAGCACATGTACCAGACAAATGTGTGGTTCTTTCTTTCTCTCCTCCTATCTTTCTCATTAATAGATAAATAAAATGTTTTAAAAGAGAAAAAGAAAAGAAATAGGAAGAAATAGGAGTGGATCATTCTTTTTTGGTACCAGTAACCTCAAGATAGTCATGTCTTTTGACTCAACATAAGGTATAATCAGGCTGAAAAAGCACATCTTCTCATTATTTCCAGGACAAAGGGTAACAGTGACAAATTGTGTTTTCTCAAATGCATCTCACACTCCCCATAGTTGTATCATGTGGCCGCCAATTCTTTCATGAGGATGCTCGGTCTATGTTCCTTTCCCATGACTCTGGGAGAATTGTGACTATAGCAGAAGTGATAGCATGTGACTATGAAACTTGGGTCTTTTGGAAGGTCCACTTTTGGAACCAGCCACCATGATGTGAAGAAGACAATGTAGCAAAGGCCGTGTATGTGTAGGTGTTTCTGCTGAGAGCTGTGATGGAGTTCCTAGCCTTACAGACTATCTCAACTGGCTATTAGACAAGTGAGCGAATGAATCTATGTGTAGGTGTTTCTGCTGAGAGCTGTGATGGAGTTCCTAGCCTTACAGACTATCTCAACTGGCTATTAGACAAGTAAGTGAATGAATCTTAAAATGAATTCACAAGTCAGTACCAGGATGGGACTTCCCCACTGAGGCCTTAGATGTCTTGGAGCAGATTCCCTTATTGCACTATACTTATTAAAAATTTCTAGCTGAGAGAATTGATGGATCTAATAAAGCAATTGATTTTTTTTTTATCACTAAGATTTATTATGCAGCAACAGTGGGCAAGAAAAAATTTGAGGCTAGTGAGTAAGCTCTCCAGGGAATGAAACTGACAGTTAACAATGATCTCTGGATGCTATGAATACCTACATCTTCCAGATCCTACTTACTGTTCTGACCTGAAAGCCTAGTGGACCAATTGGAATAGAGAAAAATGAGGACACTTGTGAGATCCTTGTGATCTTAACCTCTTGCTTAAACAAGGGAATTGGATCCAATCTGGATACAATTTTAATGATCTGCCTCAAGAGTGAGAGCCAGGAATAATTGTCTGACTCCATGACCACAGTATATGTCAGACTGGGGACTCTTCGCGTACTAGTTTGTTCTCTTAAAGATAGAGTTCAGAAGACCTAGTGGGGGTTGTATTGTTATATGGGAAACTGGGGAATGTTATGCATGTACAAACTATTGTACTTACTGTTGAGTGTAAAACATTAATTCCCCAATAATAAAAAAAATTTAAAAAGATAGATTCAAACAAAATTTCAGGGCTCCTCTCTTATTGCTAGACAGCTAGGGAAGTAGAGTCATGCTCAATATATAAAACTTTTGTTGATATCTGTGATTCTTTCTGGACAGTTCTAAGTAGTTAATAAAATGACAAGAAAGAAATAGCCTTACCAGAAGGAAATGGACCTGGTACTGATGTGCATGTCACTTTCTCTCTTCTTTTTGACCTGGCTTTTTCCTAATCAGCACTGGCTTATGGTGGTGCTGGGACTGAAAGACTGGGCTATTTCCTACATGGAAGGACTGAGGACTACATAGGATTAGCTTGGGTGCTGGGTAAAGTAAAAACTACTGTCTGTCTTCACTGACTTCCATTCACCTTTCTTCTTTCTCAGCTGTTGCCATGTGTATTATTTAGAGTGAAGCTGGGTGAGTGTCGTGACTTCAAACTCCCTCAAATAAAACATCACTGATCAGGAGTTGGGCTGTAGCTCAGTGGGTTATGCGCACGTGGCTCGAAGTGCAAGGACTGGCATAAGGATCCCAGTTCGAGCTCCTGGCTCCCTACCTGCAGGGGAGTTGCTTCACAAGCCGTGAAACAGGTCTGCAGGTGTCTATCTTTCTCTCCCCCTCTCTGTCTTCCCCTTCTCTGTCCATTTCTCTCTGTCCTATCCAACAACAACAACAACAACAACACAACAACAAGGGCAACAAAAAGGAAAGTAAATAAGGAAATATAAAAGAACACATCACTGATCATAGAAGGTTGGAGCAAAAATGTGCACTGACTTTCAAGAATCAGTTCAGGTAGTACTTTTACCAAGTAACGTCCCCTGAGAACTAATCACCCACCAACCCCAGTCCCAGCCTTTTAACTCCTTTCCTCTTGTCTGCATTCCCTACTGAGTTCATTGTTGTTCTTAGTGGACTGTAGGCAACTTAGGGCATTTAATCTTTAGATATCTGCCATATACTCAGTTCTGAATACATCCTTCTCAAGATTATATTTGATGAGAAAAACAATGGTGGAGGAGAAGTACTGACAAGGGATAAAGGGGATAGATATCTCAGCACCTTAGCGAGAGAGCTTATATGCCTGAAATTGCAGGCTCTGTCCCCTGCATGTTCATGTGCTATAGCTGAGTGGTGTTCTGGTTTACCTGTCTCTGTACTCCATTAAAACAAGTAAGTAAATATTTTAAAAACAACAACAACAACAACAAAAAATGTTGACAGCGTTTAATGGGTATGTTCCTGACACTTTGTCCTATGATTTTTTTTTTTTTACATAATTGCAGCCATAGTGAACATATACTTTTTCCTTTTTTTCCTTTTTTTAAAATTTGATCATAATGCTTATAGATAACATTTCTAGTGTGGCAAGGTAATTTGAAAGCAGTAATAATAACAACAGCAATGATAACTTCAGTTGCCACATATACTCTGCTGTATTTTAGGTATGTCAAAGGTTTTAAACACAATGTCTCATATAACCTTCTCTATCTGCAGAGTGGTTGTCTCAAGCTCCATTTCACAGCTTGAGAGGTTGAGGCTCAGAGAGCTTAAGCAGCTTATCCACAGCAACCAGCTGATGTGGAGACTCGACTGGTCCCTCTGATTTCAAGATTCACATCCTGTTATTTCACCAGGTCACTTCCCATCATTTAAAGTGATCTCACTGTACTTACTGTTTTATGTGAATGGGTCATAATTTGCGTAACCATTCTCCTATTTTTGATCATTCAGGATATTTACTAATTTTAGACATTATAAACAATGAGGCAACGGACATCATTGTGCTAACAGACTTTCCCTCTATTTTTGGATTATCACCTTGGAGTAGAGTCCCAGATGTGGAATTACTGGGTTAAAGGGTAGGACTGTGTTTATGGCTTTTGATACTTATTGCCAAATTGCTTTCCCGGAGGACTGTGTTTAGTGTAACAAACTCACTTTATAGGCCCAGGGGAGTCACCTCTCTCTTCTAGGATGTCAGGTTGTCCTCTAGCCACTAGAGGGTGTGAAAGGATGTTGCTCAAGCGACAATAAACTTGCCTTCCTTTGGAAATGCTCAAATGTGCATGAAGAGTCCTCAAAATTGACTGCGAAGGAGGAAGGATATTTTGACCCTCAATGTGTAACTGACTGGCTTCTTGGATTTGCACTGGAGGCAGGATGGTGTATAGTTGGGGCTCTGGAGGAGAGAGCAGTCAACAGAGGCTCACAGGCTACCTCCTGCTCAGAAGTTATAGTGGGTGAGCCTTCCCTCTAACATCTCTGGTTATGAACTTTGAACCTCAGCTCTCATTTGGTTAGACTGTCAGTGCCCCTGAGAGGTTCTAGTGAAAAATATGAGTCTTGTCTTGCTTATCTTTGTAAAGTTCACAGCAACCAGCATTTCATATGAGTACAGTAAGTAGTGGCTGAACTAATGATCAGATTGAAACAAGAATCAAAGGAGGACATGGGGAAGTTGGCATCAACTTCCAATTCCCAGAGATGACTTATTCAGGAAGGGATGATGACTGCTGAACTCAAAGATATTGAAGAGGGCAAGTACCCAGAGACCATCTTGTCCATATTCCTCAGAATAAAAAAAGCCATACCCTCACATTTTCATTTGTCAACATTAACTGCACACCTAGAGTGTTCTGAATTAGGCACACTAGGTATTAGAGATAAAAAGATGATCAAGAGGTGCCCCATGTATCTAAGGAGTTTGTAGTTTGTGCTAGGGGATGAGACACCTAGTAAATTCAAAGCAGAGTGTGTCCAGACATGGTGAGGTGAAGGAGGACACAGGAAATTGGGAAAATAGGTTTGCCTCAAATGTTCCTATAGAAACACTTCTTAATATATATTCCTTGAAGCATCAGCTTAATGGAATAGTAGATAACTAAACATGGTTGTGAAAATTACATCTGCCAGCTGTTGCTGCACTTCTTTTTTTTTTAAAAAAAATATTTATTTTATTTATTTATTTATTCCCTTTTGTTGCCCTTGTTGTTTTATTGTTGTAGTTATTGTTGTTGTCATTGTTGGATAGGACAGAGAGAAATGGAGAGAGGAGGGGAAGACAGAGAGGAGGAGAGAAAGATAGACACCTGCAGACTTACTTCACCGCCTGTGAAGCAACTCCCCTGCAGGTGGGGAGCCGGGATCCTTATGCCGGTCCTTGTGCTTTGCGCCACCTGCGCTTAACCTGCGCTTAGCTCCCTATTGCTGCACTTCTTCTTCTAGCGTTTGCCCTTCTTCCGCAGCCAGTCAACAGCGTCAGGTTGAGCCTGATGTAAAGTTTCGAGACCTCCTTTGAATCTGGAGAGGTGGCAGTCGTTAACTATGTGGGTCATAGTCCGTCTGTAGTCACAGGGGCAGTTCGGGTCGTCTCTGGCTCCCCAGCGATGGAACATAGCGGCGCACCGGCCATGGCCTGTTCGATAGCGATTGAGGAGGGCCCAATCATAACGTGCTAGGTCAAAGCCGGGTTGACGCTTGCAGGGGTCTGTGATGAGTTGTTTGTTCTTTACCTCAGCTGACTGCCAACTCTGTTTCCAAGAGACTGGAACAGAGCAGTTCAGTGTAGGCGTAGGGGACCAGATTGGGTGACGAGACGTCAAGCGTTGGACAGGGTGGGCGAAGATATCCGCGTATATTGGCAGGTCCCGTCTAGCGTAGACGTGGGAAATGAACTTAGATGATGCCGCATCCCGACCAATATCTGGTGGTGCGATGTTGCTAAGAACTGGCAGCCATGGAACTGGGGTGGAACGGATGGTTCCAGAAATTATCCTCATGGAGGAATATAATTTGGAATCGACCAAGTGGACATTGGGGCTATGGAACCATACTGGGGCACAGTATTCTGCAGTGGAATAGCATAATGCCAGAGATGATGATCGTAGTGTGGAAGCGCTCGCGCCCCATGAGGAGCTGGCCAGTCTTGCAAGGATGTTATTCCTCGCGCCCACCTTTGCTGCAGTTTTTATGAGATGTTCGTGAAATGATAGAGTGCGATCAAGAGTAACGCCAAGATAGACTGGCTGGGCTTCATGCCGGATTCTCGTATTGCCAAGCTGCACATTAAGCTCATGTGAGGCCGAGGCATGGTGTAGATGGAAAACAGATGATACCGTTTTTGCAGTGCTAGGGATTAGTCGCCATTTTTTACAGTAATCAGATATCAGAGACATGTCTTTCGTGAGTGTTTCCTCGAGGATGTCAAACTTGGATGCCTGAGTTGCACAGCAGATGTTATCGGCGTAGATGAACTTCCTTGAAGAAGTTTCTGAGAGGTCATTGATGTAAATATTAAATAGCATAGGAGCCAGAACAGAGCCCTGGGGGAGGCCACTTGAGACAAGTCTCCATCTGCTAGACTTGTCACCCAGATGTACCCGGAATCTTCTGTTTTGGAGGAGAAACGATATAGTGTTGGCCACCCATGGAGGCAGGCATCTTGAGATCTTGACTAGGAGACCACGGTGCCAGACGGTGTCATAGGCTGCTGTGAGATCAACAAAGACAGCACCCGTCTTTAAGTTCTTCTGGAATCCATTTTCAATAAGGACTTGTTCGCAGGTAGATCTTCCTGGGCGGAAACCAGCTTGGGCGGGTGATAGGAATTTCTCTGTAAGAGGAGAAATACGTGACAGAAGCAGCCTCTCAAGGAGTTTGTAACACATGGAGAGGAGAGAAATTGGTCTATAGCTGGTGGCCAGTGTTGGGTCTTTCTTTGGTTTCAAAACCCCTATAATCTTCGCACGATGCCAAACTTTGGGCATAGACTCAGATTCCAAGATGTGGGACAGGAATGAAGTGAGCCACTTCTTTGCCGCGGGACCCAGGTTAAGAATGAGTTCTGGGGTGATGTTATCATAGCCAGCAGCTGTTCCCGGTTTAACCCTCTTCAAAGCGTCTTCCAGTTCAGACAGTGTAAAGGGAGAGAGTTTTGGAGATGGACAAGATAACCGCAAGTGGGATAACCACTCATGGGAAATTTCTCTTTTCCAGACTGGGTTGATCTTAGCACATCCAACTTGAGTTAGGTGACTGGCCACTGAGTTTGGAGATACGGGAGGATGGGGGACGGGAGGGGGCTGGCTACCGGCACCCAGTCTGTGAAGAAGCTTCCAGGCCTTCCTACTTGAGTGGGTGAAGTTCAGACTTTCCGTGAGTTGTTGCCAGCGGGCTTGGCGTGCTGCATCCAGGGAGGCAATGAGATGGTCAGCCACATCTGGGTCGCCCGACTCATCATACTGCTTTAGTAGTTGCTCGCATTCAGCATCAAGACAAGGCATATAGTTAGCATATCTCCCACAAGGAATGGCTTGGGAAGCTGCTTTGAAGATGGCTTGGCAGAAGCGCCTGTAGGAATCTTCAGAGGGGATAGAGTTAATTGGAATTGCAGGAATAGATTTGTTGGTAAGATCACTGAACAGACGCCAGTTTGCTTTCTGAAAGTTCCATCTTAGTTTCTCCGAGTGCAGAATCAGTGGGAGCTGGAGACCGATGTGGATGATAGCTGGGCGGTGATGACTGTGCGGGAAGTCCTTGAGAACTTGAAAGGCTTGGCCGTTGACTGTGCTAATCCAGCACAGTTCAGGTGACGAGTCTTTATTCTATCTAGCACTGTGAAAAGAGCCTGGCTGTTTGGGATCGTATAATCGTATAATAGGGAGAGGTCATTCGCTGAAGCCCAGTCGGCTAAGATAGAGCCGTCAGCACGAGTGGAGGAATATCCCCAGTCTTGGTGATGACTATTAAAGTCTCCAACGTAAACGGCTGGGTGATTTGGGCTAGGCAGGACCTCATTATCCCATGAGGCACTGGGAGGCTTATATACGTTGACGAGCTGAATAGTTCCAATAGTAATGGAGTCGTAGAAGGTCGAAGAGGCCGTATGGTAAACATCCGCAAGACACGATTTGGAGTAGATGGCTTGTAGATTGCTGCACTAATGCTGAGTAACAGATCAGCCCCAAACTCAGATGCAATCATTATTATTATTATTATGAATGAACATTTATTTATTTTTAACCAGAGTGTTACTCAGCTCTGGCTTATGGTAGTGTGGGACTTAAAAGCCTCAGGTATGAAAATCTCTTTGCATAACCATTGTTATCTACTCTTACCTTTTCATTTATTTTATTTTTTAAATAATTTTTTGTTTGTTATAAGATTAGAAGATTGCAATGTTTAGTTACATACCACATCCACCACCAAATTTCCGTAACCCCACCCTACAACCTCCCAAAGATAACCATGTTAGTTCTCACAAGTCTTACAGTTTTCTTGCCTCTGTTTTATTTGAATTTTGGGGGCAAGTTTATATACATTAGATCTCTAGATTTCACGTATGAGTGAAACCCTCTGGTCATTGTCTTTCATCTCTTTATTTATTTCATAAGCTTGATCATCTCTTCTTCCATCCATTTTGTCCCAAAGGACACAATATCATCTTTTTTGATCCCAGAGTAGTATTCCATGGAATATGTACCCTATAACTTCTATGTCTCTTCTAATTAGTGTTCAAGTGTCCATTGGATAAATGCCCAAGTGTGATATTGCTGGATATTAAGGTACTCCTATTTTTATCTGTTTAAGGACTGTCCATACAGTCTTCCAAAGAGCTGCACAAATTTGCATTTCCACCAGCAATGTAGCAGTTTAGCCAGTCATTTATCTATTTTATTTATCTTTTTTTTGTAGAAACAGCTCTTGGTTTCATTAATCTTTTGAATCATCTTTCTGGATTTTATTTCATTAATTTCTGCTCTGATTTTGACTATTTGCTTCCTCCTGGCTTTTAGATCTCTTTATTTCTCCTATTTATTTATTTATTTAAGAAAGGAGACATTAACAAAACCATAGGATAGGAGGGGTACAATTCCACACAATTCCCACCACCCGATCTCCATACCCCATCCCCTCCCCTGATAGCTTTCCCATTCTCTATCCCTCTGGCACTATGGACCCAGGGTCATTGTGGGTTGCAGAAGGTAGAAGGTCTGGCTTCTGTAATTGCTCCTTTTCTAGTTGTCTCAGTTGGGATGTTAGTTAGCTTACTTGAGATCTTTGCTGTTTGTTAATATGGGCCTGTATTGCTATAAACTTCCCTCTTAGGACAGCTTATGCTGCATCCCACAGGGTCTGTTACTTGATGTCTTCATTTTCATTGTTCTCCAAGTAATTTTTAATTTCTCTTTTATTTCTTCAGTGACCCAGGTATTATTAAATAGTGTACTGTTCAATCTTTACAGATATTTGTTTCTTCTTGTTGTTGAGCACTAACCTCACTGTTTCATGCTCAGAAAAGGTATTTTTTTTTCTTTGTTGGGGGATTAATGTTTTACAGTCTACAGTAAATACAATAGTTTTTACATGCATAACATCTCGTAGTTTCCACATAACAATACAACCCCCACTAGGTCCTCTTCCATCTTGTTCCAGGACCTGAATTCTCCAACCCACCCACCCCAGAATCTTTTACTTTGGTGCAATATACCAACTCCAGTCCAAGTTCTGCTTAGTGTTTTCTCTTCCGATCTTGTTTTTCAACTTCTGCCTATCAGTGAGATCATCCCATATTCATCCTTCTGTTTCTCACTTACTTCACTTAATATGATTTCTTTAAGCTCCATCCAAGATGGGTTGAAAATAGTGAAATCACCATTTTTAATACCTGAGTACATTGTGTATCTATATCACAACTTTCTTAGCCACTCATCTGTTATTGGACACCTGGGTTGCTTCCAGGTTTTGGCTATTACAAATTGTGCTGCTGTGAACATAGGTATACACAAATCTAGAAAAGATACTTTTTATGATTTCAATATTCACATGTTAATTAAAGCTGTCTTTGTGTCCCAACATATGGTTGGTCAATCCTTGAGCCAGTTCCATGTGCACTTGAAAAGAATGTATATTCTTTTTTTTGGGTGGGGATGAAAAGTTCTGGATATACCTGTTAAACTCATCTCATTTATGACTTCATTTAAGGCCTCTATTTCCTTGTTGACTTTTTGTCCTGATGATCTGTCTCTTGCTGTGAGTAGTGAGCACCGAATACTGTGTTACTGTCTATGTCTTAAGGTCAATAAGTACCTTTTTTTTTTTTTTTACATTTGGATGCACACATATTGGGAGCATAGATATTGATGGTTATATCTTTCTGTTGGATTGACCCTCTGACTAATATGTAGTGTCTGTGCCTATTGCTTTTTACCTTCTTTGCTTGAGAGTCTAATTTATCTGATATTAGAATAGCTGTTCCTGCCCTTTTGCTTCATTATTTCTTTGGAATACCTTGTTCCAACCTGTCACCTGGAGCTCCTGCTTGACTTTCTTTTAGATGTGTGTTTCCTGGAGACACAGAATAGATAGATCTTGCTGTTTCATCTATTCATTCACTCTGAATCTTTTGATTAGTGAATTGAAGCCATTCATATTTAGGGTGACTAGTGATAAGTGCGGTTTGCTTATAGTCATTCTGGTTTTTGTTTTGAGGTTGTTTTATGCTCTTGTTGCTATTTTTTATTTGTTATTTGTGGTTTCTACAATATCCTTGCCTACTGTATATATGTTTTTCCTTTGTGCTATATTTGATTTTGTGGTTATCATGAGCATTGTGTCTAACTTATAATAGCTGCAAGAGTTTTTTTTTTTTTAAGTTGACGTTGGTTTACCAACATTGGACTATGGTACTCTATTTTGCTTTCACCTTTCCTGTGTCTGGTTTTCCCTATTGTTACTGTACTCCTGGTTCTAATACTGGTCATCTCATTAAAAGTTAGAATTTCTTTGCTTCTTTTTATGTGGGACTCTTCTCAGTAATTCTTGCAGGTTTGATAGTGGTAAATTCCTTCAGTTTCTGAATGTTTGCAAATGTCTTTATTTCTCCCTCATATCTGAATGATAATTTAACAGGATACAGAATTTATGGCTGGCAATTCTTATCTTTTATTTATTTATTTATTTTATTATTTTTAAAATATTTATTTATTTATTCTTCTGTTGCTCTTGTTTTTTTATTGTTGTTGTAGTTATTGTTGTTATTGATGTCTTTGTTGCTGGATAGGACAGAGAAAAATGGAGAGAGGAGGAGAAGGCAGCTAGGGGGAGAGAAAGATAGACACCTGCAGACCTGCTTCACTGTCTATGAAGTGACTCCCCTGCAGATGCGGAGCTGGAGGCTCAAACTGAGACCCTTACTCAGGTCCTTGTGCTTCATGCCACGTGCACTTAACCCACTGCACTACTGCCCAACTCCAATTCTTATCTTTTAATACTTAGAATATGCCATTCTACTTTCTCCTTGCCTCTAGGGTTTGTGGTGAAACATATGATGAAAACAAGATGGTTCTGCTATTGTATGTGACTTTCTTCCTTTCTCTGGAAGTCTGAAATATTTTTCCCTGGCCTTGCTTTTCGATATTTTTACAAATATGTGTCTTGGTGTGTGTTGTTTTGAATTCTGTAATTTAGGTGTGTGTTCACCTTCTTGGATTTCTAGATTTTGAACATTACTCAGGTATGGACATTTTTTTGAGTATGTTCTCTACTCCTCTCCTCTCCCTCTTCTCTTCCTCAGGGATTCCAGTAACTCTGATGTTTCTCTTTCTGATGCAGTTTACCGTTTCAGAGAGAAGTGCTTCATTTTCCTAAACCTTTCCTCTCCAAGAGTTTTAAATTCACAAAGTATGGTAGTTGTGTCTTCTAGTGTTGATAGACTCTCCTCCACCCAAGTATGTCTACTTCTGAGGTCTTTTACTTCAACCTGAACTGCATTTTATATGTCCTTTAGGCTGTCAAGTTCTGTTTGGAGTTTTATTTTTTCCCCTGTACTTTGTAATTCTTTAGTAACATGATCAATGAATTCTTGAATCTTGAATTTCTTGAAGTGATTTCATAATGAGTTTCTGAACTCTAGCTGGCACTTTTTTCTAGATCTGTGTCTGTCTGGTCTTTTGGGTTTTCTGTCATTGCTGTCTATGCACTTCTCAATTTCCAAATTTAATGTGGCTTTTGCTGTTTTGCCAGCAGTAGCCACTGTAGCTAAGGTGTTCAATTTTCCTGTTTATATATCTTGATGATGGAGGGGAGATTTTATCCTGAGTTATCAGGCCAGGTCAATGTCCCTGATGTCAATATTAGTTCTCATTACTGCTATTCCAAACTCTTAGGGGCAATAGCTTTGGAAACTCTAGAATTCTCAGTAGTAAACTGGTGAGTTGTTTTTTTCTTAAAGATTTTATTTATTTATTAATGAGAAAGACAGGAGGAGAGAAAGAAAGAAAGAACCAGATATCACTCTGGCACATGTGCTGCCAGGGATTGAACTCTGACCTCATGCTTGAGAATCCAGTGCTAAATCCATTGTGCCACCTCCCAGATGTGTGTTTTTAGGTGATTCTCTCCCCCCCCCCCCGCCCCTTTAATAGTTCTTTGCTGCTTAATCTTGAACCCAGAAGTGGTGTGGATCAGCCACCAATCTCCCAATTTGGTGCCAGCCATCCCTTAGCACTGTTTTTTTTTTTTTTTTTTTTTTTTTAGTGCTGGTAATTGCTCCCTCACCCCCTTTTCATCCATAAGCCACAAGTGTCTATACTTACCTGTGGCTTAGGTGGTTTCCTTTCTCTCTCTCTTTCTTTCTTTCTTTTCTCTTTCTTTCTTTCTTTCTTTCTTTCTTTCTTTCTTTCTTTCTTTCTCTTTCTACCATTGTTTGTTTGACTCAGACTGATGTGTCTCAGCTGTCACACTCCCAGATTGATGGCAGCCATCCCTGAGTATAACCTTTTAGTCTCAAGAATCTCTCTTTCACCTCTATACTGTCCACGAGCCATACCTGTTTCTACTCACCTGTGGTTTGGTGAGTTTTCAAAGAAATCCTGGTTATATTTTGTGGAGTTTTCAGGTAATTTTCATTGCTTTTCTTAGTTGATCAGGGAAAGAAAAACAAGGCTACTGCTTTGTAGCCACACCTCCAGATGTCCCAATAATACTATTATTTAAAACGTTTATTCAGTGGGGGCACATAGAATGGGAGTACTTAGTATGCCTCTTCTCTATTACTGCTTATTATTCTGGGGTTAGACTATTACCTAAGATGTTACGGAAGAAGAAGAGGACAAGTTTAACTCTTTCTTTCTTTCCACCTTTCTTTTTCCCCAGTGAACTCCGTTTCTTACATCACACCCACAACTAACCTACTAATTAGATCACTGCTCATGAGGCCAGGAAATACATTCCACCTTTTGTGGCAGAATTGCAGAGTAACAACAAAAAGAAGATACAAGGAGGTAAAGAATTGTGAGTAGTCACCTACTTCCTGTTTCACTTCCCTCAATCACTCTAACGCTAACCTTGTCAGATAAAATAAGGGCTACAAAAGCTGGATAAGGGCAAGATACTGGCATATTTTAATGATAACTCCCTTGGTTATCATTAAAATCACTACCAGGCCACCACATTATCTGTGGTCTTAGTCAGGGAATCTTGGGGTTCTCACATAGATATGATGGGTCTAGACCTCTAATAGATCCCTTTCTCTCCGCCATTGTTGGTCATCTCCATCAGGAAGAGCATCATGGATCCACTTGTGGGCCTCTACAGGACCTTGGCCTCAATGTAGAACAACAGCGGTAGGGACTGCACCACTCTCTGAAGGAAGGCTAAGTCAACATACTCTGCCACTCGAGGAAGACTGGACCTGAAATGAGTGCAGCCTAGACTGTTCCTAGCTATGACCATGGACTGTGAACTTAGACCTACAGGGATGCAGAGGTTACACAGGTTTCTGTGCTGAATATGAATAGACATGGGCCCTAGCTTAGATAGATGACATCTACAATTAACAGTATTTATATACTATTCCCATATTTGGGAGCTACTTGCTGCCCTGATGCAGCTTTCTAGTCCTATTTCCAACTTTGACACCATCTTCCCAGGTAATACCTTTAGCCCACCTGTTAGCTGTCAGGCTCATGCAGAAATTGGTAAAGTCATGGGCCCCTTGGAATATACCTAAAGTAGACTTTCTAGCTTTTTCCGAAATGAAGACCCCAAATATCATCCCCTCTATTCTTACTTTTAGGTCCCTGATTATTAAACAAGTCATTATTCTTTATATCTTAATGTTTTTCAGCCACCAAGTTACAGATGCTACCATGACATCAGTGTGACTTCCCTGGGCAGACTATCTCACCAGTGTGTCCTGGGACCTCACCTCTCCAGAGTCCTGCTCCACTAGGCAAAAATAGGAACAGGCTGAGGGTATGGATCAACCTGTCAATACCCATGTCCAGAAGAGAAGCAATTACAGAAGCCAGACCTTCTACCTTCTGTACCCTTTGCACCTAAAGATCTTTGGTTCATACTCCTAGAGGGATAAAGAATAGGAAAGCTTCCAATGGTAGGAATGGGAAGCAGAACTCTAGTGGTGGGAAATGCGTGGAATTGTACCCTATATACTACGGACTTGTCAATCATTATTAAATCAATAAAAATAATAAAAACATAAAAAAGAATTGCGAGTAGTAATGCAATGTGCCACAGTGGTTGTATTAACTTAGAAAGTCATAGTACAGCAAGACAGAAAGTTCATTTGTGAAGCATGCACCTAACTGTGTGCATGACACAGGTTTCAGCCCCAGTACCATATGGAAGTTACTATGGCGCTGGAAGAAGCCTTGGTACTGAGGTACCTTTCCATCTCACTGTCTCTATCTCTCTGTCTTTCTATCTGAATGGAAGAGTGACTTAGGAGTGAAGAAATTGTGCATGTGTAAGGACGTCATTCTGAAAAGAGGGAGAGAAAGAGAAGGAGAAAGAGAAAGAGAATGTGAAGGAGGGCAGGGGAGACAGTATAATGATTATACAAATGATTTTCATGTCTGAGACTCTGAGGTCCTAGGTTCAGTCATCAGTACTATCATAAACCAGAGCTAAGCAGTGCTCTGGTCTCATTTTCTATCTTCAACTCTATATCTCATTCATTAAAATAAATAAAATATGAAAGAAAGAAAAAGAGAAAGGAAGGAAGGAAAGAAGGAAGGAATAAAGAAAGAGAAACCTGGTTAATCTGGTTTCTGTCTAAAGCCTTCATTTTACAAGAAGAAAATCAAAGTTCAGGAGTGAAAGTAACTTGACCAGGACTTTAGCCAGTTAGCAGTAGCCCTGCAATAAGACCCTAGACCTTGTAACTGCTGGGTTAGGCCTCTTTCCATAGTGTGTTGGCTGAACTAGGCTGGCTAGCAGAGCAGGGAAAATGGTGGATGTAGGACACTTAAACAGCTGCACATAAAGGAGGCTGAAGGAGTGCCAGAGAGCACACAAAAGTTGACTCCAAGTAGGGCAGGGAAGCTGTCAAGTGGACCAAATTAAGGATGGACTTGTGGAGTTGCCCAGTCTGTCTCGGTAACTATGGGTGAGTTACTTATCTTCTCTATTGCCTCTGTTTCTTCACTCATCAAATAAGGTAGGTAGATGTACTTGACTCATAGGGTGGTTAAGACTTGTATAGTGCTTAGAACAGACCCAGATCACTTATTCTTAGTTCTTCTCCTCCTTCTTCCTATCACTTGTAGCCCATTTCCTTATGACTTCTGGAATTTTTCCACCTCATCAGTTTCCCTTCCTAATACAACATTCTTGATATTAGTTGATTACAGCAAAATTCCAGTAAGGTACATCAGGAAGACAAATATTATTTAATATTGAAAAGAAAGGCACTTGGAAATTCAAGTTCTAAAGGAGTGGCAGGATGTAGAGTTCCATTTTAGAAATGAGAATTTTCTCCAGTGCTGTGTCAAATCTTACTCCTTCATTGACCATCTGTTTCTCTAAATATTTGGGTGGAAATGGGTTGAGTTTGAGTAGGATGAATGATTCACCTAAATTTGTAATTCTTAACCCTGGGAGCAAATTAAATCACCAGGGAAGATAAAAAACAAAACAAGCAAAACAAACAAAAATCCCAATAACAATATTTGACCCCACCCTACATCAATTAAATCTAAATCTCTGGGATGAGACCTGGGCATTAGTGTGATTTGAAAGTTACTAGGGTGGTTCTAACATGCATCCAGATGTGACAACCATTGGCCTAAGGCATGAGATGGACTTGCTAAAACTTTGAAGTCAGATACAAGTGACCCTCCCAACCCTGATTTTCTGAGCTCTTCGACACTGAGCAAATAACTCAGTCACTCTGAGCCTCAGCTTTCTCCCCTACATGGTGGAAATTATAATTGCTATAATGCTGTAGTTTTATAAGAAACGAATGAAAATATATGTAACAACAAACCTTGTGTAACTTGTGTAGCTGTCATAAAAGTGCTTTAAAAAAGCATTTGTAAATTAAGTGAATGATAGTAAGAACAGTTCTGGAAAGTTGGATTGGTGACGTCTCAAACCAGGCCATCTTCCTCTCTGGGGCAGCTGACTCCCAGGCTCACAGTCCTTAGCATCCCACAAGAAGAACTGACACCTGACACTCCTGGGTTTCTCGGTCTACTTACTGACCCAAAGCACCAAGTTTGGGGGAGAGGAAGGGCTAAAAGCCTTCTTCTGACAGCCAAGTCATGCACCCACAAAGGCTAGGTCAGCCCAGGGGACCTACCTTTTCTTAACATGCTACCCTAGAGGGAGCATCCTATTTTAAGTCACACAGCAGGGCTGTTATCTGAGGTCCTACTTGTTCCCTGTTATACTGGAAACAATGATGCAGGAGGAGCTTGTGTTGTCTGCCATGGCCACTTGTCTTTATAGCTCTGACTCCAGCCTCCAACAAACAGCCCAACTGGTGGAAGCCAGGAGGCAGTGAACAAGTCTGGAGTATCTATTTTGAGCAAAGGTATCAGGATGAATTTAAGTGTTCTAGTAACTTCTCCAGATGGCAAGAGGTCAGTATTCTGGCTAGCTTCCTATTTACCAGGTGAGATCATCCATGCTCTTGTCTAATAGTTACTCAAGGTACTTAATCAAACAAGAGTTTCTTTGGTCTCTTAACTTCCCATTCAAAGATGGGTATCTGCAAAACCAGTCTTAGGGTATACTCTAAGTCATGGCTACTGTAGCAGTTTAGCGACCATTTCTTTTTTCATAATTTTTATTATTTATTATCTTTTATTTGATAGGGAAGAGTGAAATTAAGAAAGGAAAGGAAGATGGGGAGAAAGAAAAAGAAGTGTCTCTGGGATGAGACCTGGGCATTAGTGTGATTTGAAAGTTACTAGGGTGGTTCTAACATGCATCCAGATGTGACAACCATTGGCCTAAGGCATGAGATGGACTTGCTAAAACTTTGAAGTCAGATACAAGTGACCCTCCCACTGCTTCACCACTCATGAAGCTTCTTCACTGCAGGTGGGGGTTGGGGGCTTGAACCTGGGTCCATATGTACTGTAATGTGTGCACTCAACCAGGCACACTTCCACCTGGAGGATGGAACATTCTGTTACTGATCCAAGTTGAGGGTAAGGTCCTATGGGGGCCCACAAAGGAGTCTATTGTGTTGTTTCTGATAGAGATGACTGGCAACAATGAAGAGGGGGATTTATTTTAGGTCTAGGCCCATCATGTCTGTTTGATAACCTCAGGACTCCCCGATTTGGGCCCCAGCAGACGGGGTGGCCTGAAAGTGACTAAAGAGTTATCGTTAAAGTATGCCAGTCTCTTGCCCTTATTCAGCTTTTGCAATCCTTGCTTTGATGAGGTTAGCTTTGGAGTGAGTGAGAGAACTGTAATAGAAAGTAGGTGAGAAGGGTATCTAAGTCTAAGTGGACACTATTTCATTATAAACCATTTTGTCTTGCTTTATATCATACTACCTTTCAAACACCAAGTTGCAGATATTATCATGATTCCATTCCGACTTCACTGGGCAGACAACCTCACCAATGTGTCCTAGGTGAACCTCACCTCTACAGAGCCCTACCCACTGGGGAAAGATAGAAACAGACTGGGGGTATGGATTGACCTGCCAATGTCCATGTCCAGTGGAGAAATAATTACAGAAGCCAGAACTCCTTCCTTTTGCATCCCCAAAACAATTTTGATTCATACTCCCAGTGGAAGAAAAGTGATAGGAAGAAGAGGATAGAGGGTACCTGCAGAAAGAGAAGAAAAAAGGGAGGGATATTTAGATGTAGTAATAGGGCCTATGTGTGGTTTGGAGCAGAAGAGAGAACAGGACAAAAAGGGAAGAATTGGGGGTACTTGTGCACAAATACAGTTATAAAGAGGACATTTAACTCTTTTCTGTAGTCTTAAGAGAACTGCTGAGACTTTCAATGGAGGGAATGGGGATTCAGAACTCTGGTGGTGGGAATGGTGTGTAATTCTACCCCTATTGACATGAAATTTTATAAATCAACATTACATCATTAATAACATTAAAAAAAACAGCCAATAAAATTTGCATTTTCAAAACATAGTGTCCCATCAAGAGTAGCAGAATAAGGTTTTAGAACAGAAAATATAAGTTTAAAACATACCCTCCCACATGTTTTCACTGGTGCTTGCCTACATGATCCCATTGCTTCCTTCCCCTTCCTTTCTTTTCCCTCCTGTCCTCTCCCCTTCCTTTTCTTTCCTTTTTCTTTTTTCCTTTCCCTTCCCTTCCACTACCTTCCCTTCCCTTCTTTTCTCTTCTATTCTTCTCTTCTCTTTTCTTTCCTTTTCTTTTCTTTTCAGAGAGAGTAGAAAGGAAGAAGGAGAATAGACACCACAGCACCACTTCAACACTTGTGAAGCTTCCCCTTTGTACAGTGCTCCCATGTGGTGACTGGGGGCTCAAACCTACGTACTTGAGTAAGGTCAAGTATGTGCTCTACTGCATGAGCCTTCTGATCCCTTAAAGTATATTTCTTTTGAACTGGGTATGCAGTGGTGTGTGTGTGTGTGTGTGTGTGTGTGTGTATGAAATGAATTTCTATCTTACTAAGTTGCTGAATAGAGAGAATGATTTGAAAATGCTCTGTAAAGTGTTAAAAGTGTTATATCAGAAAGACTTAAACTGGGCTTTGGAGATCCTTGAGAGACTCATGGGTGAGTAATACATCACATGAACCACCTATATTTGCAAGTGAAAATTTACATGTATGCACATACCTGATTTTCTTTAGAGAGACAGAACATAGCTTTCATCAGATTTTCAGAGATGTGTGGGACTAAAAAAAAAATTATTAAAAACCACTGCTCTCACCCAATCTTTGTGTCATTTGCTAGTGAGAAGAACAAAGTAATCATTTCAGAATCTGAGGTGCCATCTATATTCTAAGTCATGGGAACTGAGGGAGGAGAGAAAAGAAAATTACAGGAGAAGGAAGATTAAGATGTCACATTTCTAGTGGTCACGGGCCCTAGAAATTCACCACTGGGCTCAGATATGGAGAGACAAAGAGAGATGAGAGAAGTTTCTCTTGCTCATGAAGGCATTACTGCTTAAACAGATGGCAGACACTCTATCCCTTTCAAAGTGATGAAGTGAGATTGCTCAGACAAATACTTTTAAAGTCTTGAACCTGTGAGGTTTTACTCTGAGTTCAGGAAATAACAGGATATAAATCTGCCTGAATCATCTCAGCTCACGCAAATTCAGTGCTGGGCCACAGTGACTCTGGCAACATCTTGTTCTTTGGTGTAATGACTTTTGATGCTGTGGATTTAGGTGGATTAGGCCATTTAGGGGGAAAGAGGTGAATATTAATATACAAAATTGTTAAATGTCAAATAAAATCCCTTAATAATGTGTGTGTTTAAGATGAGTATGCAGGCACTTTGAAAACACTTCTAGCACCAGCTCAAATGTTTAAGAAATCCATTCTGCAAGTCCAAACAAATAATCCTCCACCAATTATGCTGTACCTGTGTGAGTCTGATGGGTGATTCTGCACAGTCTGAGTTGGGAATGAAAACCTATTTATTCTCTTATTATTGTCCGTTGCATTGGCACACCTATTTCTGCACCCAACTGATTGAATGTTTAAATCCCACAGATAAGTGTCTGACTTGCAACCAAGAGCTGGTTTTCATATTTCCTGCAAATTAATGATCTGTGTGGTCGATTTTTACTTATTTTAAATGTTAATGGGTATTAGAAGATTTCAGCAGCTCCCACCCTGAAGGTGCCTCCATTTTAGTCTTATAAATGCTTGAACTAGTTTTGGGGGGGACACTTGAAAAGAATCATATATAAAACTGAAAGTAGTCAAGAGAACATAAATCGTCTATTTGATATCATATCCCATGATATAATATCATTTGATTTTTTAAATATCATATATTCTAATCAATGCAGGCTGCCGGCGTGACCATGGTTTCACTTATTGATTCTAGGATAATGCCCATCCACGCAAAGCAGAGGTAGATGTGTATAATCACTGGTGATTCAAAACAGACCCTGGTGACTCCTTTGGTAGAGGTGGTAACTGAACACTATGGAGCGCAGGGGGAAGAAGATAGATACACAGTCTTTTGGGATGGTGGGAGTGGTAATAAGGGAAGGTTTCTTGGGAGGGCATGCATATGCATTGGACTGTGGTAGACAGGTGAGATTTTAAAAATAGCTAAGGTTTGGAGGGATAGTCATCTGGAAGAGCATCTACCTTACCATATGCATGCATGGCCCAAGTATGAGCCCTAACTACATGGTTGTTGCTTTAGCCCTGGGGGCAGTTTTGGAGATGTTTTCTCTCCCTCTCCCTCCTCCATAAAAAAAAAATAAAGTGGGGAGTCGGGCTGTAGCGCAGCGGGTTAAGCGCAGGTGGCGCAAAGCACAAGGACCGGCATAAGGATCCCGGTTCGAACCCTGGCTCCCCACCTGCAGGGGAGTCGCTTCACAGGCGGTGAAGCAGGTCTGCAGGTGTCTATCTTTCTCTCCTCCTCTCTGTCTTCCCCTCCTCTCTCCATTTCTCTCTGTCCTATCCAACAATGACAACAACAATAATAACTACAACAATAAAAAAAACAACAAGGGCAACAAAAGGGAATAAATAAATAAAAAATAAATAAAAAAAATAATAAAGTGGCCTGAAGACAGAAGAGACTCAGACTCACAAAAAACAAACAAACAAATAAATAAGCAAGCAAGTAAAATTAAGTAAAGCTTGATTTTCAGTTTATAGTAGAAGTTGCTTAAGTGGAATAATCTCATTATAAAAGCAACAGGACTTCATTTGAGACCTTTGGAAAACAGAAGGAAGAAATGTCACAGTACTGCACCACAGTATAAATTTTGTTGGCATTTTGCTGCTTTTCTTGACAGTCTCTTTCTCTGGGTACAGCTATGGTATAGTTATAGCATATGTTATCACACTGTGTAAAAGAAAATCATGAATTGGGAGTTTTTTTTCCATGTGGTCACAAGAATGACCAGATATAAACTAGCTGGAGATGAGGCAATGAGCACTTCTGGGAAAGAGAGAAGACAGCATTCCAATAGTGGGAAATGACACCTTTGTATGAGCCCACTATGGCTGCACCTTGGGTTTTACCAGGGTGATGGCAGTCCCTGCTAAGAAGTTGGAGGCTCCTCCTGGAGAGGGCAGAGAGCCTCAGAGCTTTTGGGTGGGAGGGTGATATGATTAATATTTGACTCTCTCTAAAGCTGACTTTGGAAATTCTGAAATTCCTTGGTGCAATTTGAGGAGTTTCCCAAATTTATTAATTTATTAACAATTTATTAATCAATCCATAATAAATTCAAAGTCATTAAATAGCATTTGAATGAATATGTTAATACATTTTATAAGTACTGTTAATTAGCTACCACAGGACAGGTCTGTTTATCATAAGACCTTACTTAATAATCTTCACCCCTGATCATTTGAATGCAATGATTTATTAGAACACAACCTCTGCTTCTTCCTACCAAGCTTTGTTTTCTTGATTGTGTATAGCAAATACATTTCAAAATGCCCTAGTTTTCAGTGATTGGCTGAAGATTTTCTAAGAATTGTGTCAAGAAGGACTTCAAGGGCATGTCAGGATTTAGCAGACTATCATTATAGGAACTATCTTCTCATCCATCCATCCATCCATCCATCCATCCATCCATCCATCCATCCATCCATCCAGTCAATGGATCTTTATTCTCATTCTACAATGGGTTAGCCAATGTGTTAAATTCTAGGAAATTATTCTTTATTAATTTTTAAAATTATCTTTATTTGACAGAGACAGTCAGAAATTGAGAGGGAAGCAGGAGATAGAAAAAGAGACAACTGCAACACTGCTTCACCACTGGCAAAAGCTTTCCCCCTGCAAGTGGGAGCAGAGGCTTGAACCTCAATCCTTGCTTATTGTAACCAAGCACACCACCACTAGGCCCCTAAAAATTATTCTTATCTTTAGAATTTAGAACCTAATAAGTATGCAGATGAAAAGATGGGTAAGTAAAATACAGTGTGTTCTATGAAATTAGAGCATAGGTTTGAACACACAGTACCACAGTGCAGAAGCAGAACATACTGACCTCAACTATCATGTCAGTTGGGCTGAACATGATTGACTTGTTAAGCTCAGACTTCCGTGAAGAGAAGGGTCATGGATCTTACTTGCTGTTGTTCTTTCAATATCTAGCATAGGCCCGGATACATACTAGGCATTCAGTATATTTCATTGAAAAAAAAATGTGTCCAATGAATAGAAGGATCTCCCCAAAGTCACCCACTTCATCCACCTGCCTCTGGACCGCACCACACCTAAATCACCCCAAGTACTATTTTGGGCGTGGTTATTCTTAGCTGGACTCTCTGACAGCTGGAAAGAATCAGAGAAGCCTCTCCCGCCAAGGCATTAATGTGCTCCAGGACACATTCAGGAAGGACTGGTGGAAACAAGAGCTAAGAAGAAAGGGACTGGGTCCTAGTTATTTTTTATTTTATTTTATTTTTATTTATTTATTTTATTTTTTATTTAAGAAAGGATTAATTAACAAAACCATAGGAAGGGAGGGGTACAATTCCACACAATTCCCACCACCCAATCTCCATTTCCCACCCCCTCCCCTGATAGCTTTCCCATTCTCCATCCCTCTGGGAGCATGGACCCAGGGTCATTGTGGGTTGCAGAAGGTAGAAGGTCTGGCTTCTGTAATTGCTTCCCCGCTGAACATGGGCGTTGACTGGTCGGTCCATACTCCCAGTCTGCCTCTCTCTTTCCCTAGTAGGGTGTGTCTCTGGGGAAGCTGAGCTCCAGGACACATTGGTGGGGTCTTCAATCCAGGGAAGCCTGGCCGGCATCCTGATGGCATCTGGAACCTGGTGACTGAAAAGAGAGTTAACATACGAAGCCAAACAAATTGTTGAGCAATCATGGACCCAAAGCTTGGAATAGTGGAGAGGAAGTGTTAGGGGGGTACTCACTGCAAACTCTAGTGTACTTCTGCTTTCAGGTAGATATTTTGCAGTAGTTGACAGATACGTGTGAACATATGCTCTTTCTCACAGAAACTGGTCTATATCTAGGTTTTGGGACTTTGTTAGAAAGTGAACCACCTGAGATGGAATTAGAGTATACTATGAAAGGAAAGGTCTCACCTGAGTAATGAAGCTGAAGGGTTGTCATTCCACATGTGAAGTCTCTGGACACAGTCTGAAGTGAAGCATGTTGAGGTGGCAATCGTTGTGTTGTTTAAGTTGTGATCAGCAGATGCAATATTATTTGATATGGATTGGGAGAGGCATATGGGAAAGTGGGCCCTATCCAATGGTTCCAGGACTGGGGGAAGTAGAGGCTCTATAGTGGAGATGTGAGGTTTCTGCTGTCTTAGGGTTCAAAAAGACAATCGATAGTTAATGTTATCATCACATTATTTGTTAATTGGGTTAACTTTGAAAAGTCCTTTTGTTAGGGTTTGCTGTACAGTACCTAGTATCTTGTATATAGCTGTGCTATTGGTTGCTTCTGATCTACTTGGTCTAGGTTTTTGAGAGAGTCTGCATATCAATTACACAGCCTATATATTGAAAAGATTCAGTTTGTGTTTTGAAAAACTTCAAGACATACAATTAATTTTCCCCCTCTCGTATTAATTAACTAGTGATTTATATGACTACATTTTACTAGGAGTGTACATAAACACCATTCCAACCACCAAAAGACTGTGACCCATCCCTCCCACCCACTCCCACACCCCACTGGCCCAGGAAGCTGCATGTCTACCCCTCACCACAGGGTGTTTACTTTGGTGCCCTACTTACAATTTGGTCATGTCCTGCTTTTAGTTTCCCTTTCAGATCTTCTTCCTCAACTTCTGTTGATGAGTGGGATCATCCCATACTCATCTTTATCTTTCTGACTTAGCTCACTTAACATAATTCCTTCTAGCTCTGTCCAAGATGGGTCAGAGAAGGTGGGTTGATTGTTCTTGATAGCTGCATAGTATTCCACTGTGTATATATACCACAGCTTTCTCAGCCACTCATCTGTTGTTGTGCACCTGGGTTGCTTCCAGGTTTTAGCTATTATGAATTGTGCTGCTATGAATATAGGAGTACACACCTCTTTTTGGTTGGGTGTTATGGAGTCCTTGGGGTATAACCCCAGGAGAGGAATTATTGGGTCATATGGAAGGTCCATGTCTAGCCTTCTGAGAGTTTTCCAGACTGCTCTCCACAGAGGCTGTAGCAATTTACATTCCCACCAGCAATGTAAAAGGGTTCCTCTGTCCCCACAACCTCTCCAGCATTTGTTGCTGCTGTCCTTTTTGAGGTATGCCATTTTTACAGGAGTGAGGTGGTATCTTAGTGTTGTCTTTTTTTTTTTTTTAATTTTTTATTTAAGAAAGGATTAGTGAACAAAGGCATAAGGTAGGAGGGGTACAACTCCACACAATTCCCATCACCCAATCCCCATAACCCACCCCCTCCCATGGTAGCTTTCCCATTCTCTATCCCTCTGGGAGCATGGACCCAGGGTCGTTGAGGGTTGCAGAAGGTAGAAGGTCTGGCTTCTATAATTGCTTCCCCGCTGAACATGGGCGTTGACTGGTCGGTCCATACCCCCAGTCTGCCTCTCTCTTTCCCTAGTAGGGTGGGTCTCTGGGGAAGCTGAGCTCCAGGACACATTGGTGGGGTCTTCAATCCAGGGAAGCCTAGCCAGCATCCTGGTGGCATCTGGAACCTGGTGATTGAAAAGAGAGTTAACATATGAAGCCAAACAATTTGTTGAGCAATCATGGATCCCAAGCTTGGAATAGTGGAGAGGAAGTGTTAGGGAGGTACTCACTGCAAACTCTAGTGTAATCCTGCTTTCAGGTATATATTTTGCAGTAGTTTATGGATACGTGTAAACATAAGCTCTCTCTCACAGAAACTGGTGTATATCTAGGTTATGGGACTTTGTTAGAAAGTGAACTATCTGAGATGAAATTAGAGTGTACTATTAAAGGAAAGGTCTCACCCGAGTAATGAAGCTGAAGGGTTGTCATTCCACACGTGAAGTCTCTGGATACAGTCTGAGGTGAAGCATGTTGAGATGGCAATCGTTGCTTTGGTTAGGTTGTGATCGGCGGATGCAATATTATTTGGTTTGAATTGGGAGATGCATACGGGAAAGTGGGCCCTATCCAAGGGTGCCAGGACTGAGGGAAGTAGGGGCTCTATAGTGAAGATGTGAGGTTCCTGCTGTCTTAGGGTTCAAAAAGACAGTCAATAGTTAACATTATTATCACATTATTTGTTAATTGGGTTAACTTTGAAAAGTCCCTTTGTTATGGTTTGCTGTACAGTACCCAGTATCTTGTATATAGCTGTGCTATTGGAAGCTTCTAATCTACTTGGTCTAGGCTTTTGAGAGAGTCCGCATATCAAATACGTAGCCTATATATTAAAAAGATTCAGTTTGTCTTTTGAGAAACTTTGAGACATACAATTGATTTCCCCCTCTCATATTAATTAACTACTGATTTATATGTCTACATTTTGCTAGAAGTGTACATAAACACCATTCCCACCACCAAAGGACTGTGACCCATCCCTCCCGCCCACTCCCACCCCCCACTGGCCCAGGAAGCTGCATGTCTACCCCTCACCGCTGGGTTTTTACTTTGGTGCCTTACTTACAATTTGATCAGGTCCTGCTTTTAGTTTCCCTTTCAGATCTTCTAAGTCAGCTTCTGTTGATGAGTGGGATCATCCCATACTCATCTTTATCTTTCTGACTTAGTTCACTTAACATAATTCCTTCTAGCTCTGTCCAAGATGGGTCAGAGAAGGTGGGTTCATTGTTCTTGATAGCTGCATAGTATTCCATTGTGTATATATACCACAGCTTTCTCAGCCACTCATCTGTTGTTGTGCACCTGGGTTGCTTCCAGGTTTTAGCTATTATGAATTGTGCTGCTATGAACATAGGACTACACACCTCTTTTTGGTTGGGTGTTATGGAGTCCTTGGGGTATAACCCCAGGAGAGGAATTATTGGGTCATATGGAAGGTCCATGTCTAGCCTTCTGAGAGTTTTCCAGACTGCTCTCCACAGAGGCTGTACCAATTTACATTCCCACCAGCAATGTAAAAGGGTTCCTCTGTCCCCACAACCTCTCCAGCATTTGTTGCTGCTGTCCTTTTTGAGGTATGCCATTTTTACAGGAGTGAGGTGGTATCTTAGTGTTGTCTTAATTTGCATTTCTCTGACAATCAGTGACCTAGAGCAGTTTTTCATATGTTTGTTAGCCTTTTGGATCTCCTCTGTAGTGAATGTTTTGTTCATTTCCTCTGCCCATTTTTCGATGGGGTCATTTGCTTTTTTGCGGCTAAGTTTGCTGAGCTCTTTATATATTTTGGTGATTAGTTTCTTGTCTGATGTTTGGCATGTGAAGATCTTCTCCCATTCTGTGAGGGGTCTCTCTGTTTGTTTAATAGTTTCTTTGGATGTGCAGAAGCTTTTCAATTTGATGTAGTCCCATTGGTTTGTTTCTGCGTTAGTCTTCCTTGCAATTGGGTTTGATTCATCAAAGATGTCCTTGAGGTGTAGGTGGGAAAGTGTTTTACCATGTTTTCCTCTATTTATTTGATTGTTTCTGGTCTGACATCTAGGTCTTTGATCCATTTGGAGTTGATTTTTGTTTCTGGTGAGATAAAGTGGTTCAATTTCATTCTTCTGCATGTTACAACCCAGTTTTCCCAGCACCATTTTTGAAGAGAGCCTCCTTTCTCCATTTAATCCTTTGGGCCCCCTTATCAAAGATTAGATGTCCATAGGTGTGGGGGTTTATTTCTGGGCTTTCAATTCTGTTCCACTGGTCTGTGTGCCTATTTTTGTTCCAGTACCATGCTGTTTTGATGGGTCCTAGTTCTAAAGCTTGACTGGAGGTAACTCAAGGTGTGTTATCCCCATTTGCTGGGTGATCGGGAGATAAAGTTGAGAAGCTTTGTCTTCAGAATAGACTTAGAGTCTTAGTAACTGAAGCTCTTAAGGGATAGGGCATTATGAGTGCCCAATCTGAGAACA
>NW_026647498.1:0-41477 GCF_950295315.1 Erinaceus europaeus | reverse complement strand
CCATCCGCGGCTGCGGGGAAGGCAGGAGACGTGTCCGCGTGCCGGCGGCCAGGGGCCTCCGTCCGGGCGGGAAGGTGGGCGCCCCGGCAGGTCGAGCGACCGGGGAGCGGAGCCGCGGAGCCGCGAAACCCCGCGGCCGGGGAAGAGCAGCGGACGGTTGAGCCGGGGGGAGGAGGAGCCCCGCGCCCCCGCCCGCCGCTTCCTGCCGGCAGCCCCCGCTCGCCGAGCCCTTCCGCTCAGCCCGCATCCCCATCCGCTCCGCCGGGCCTCGCCGGCCGCACGCGCGGAAGCCCCCGCCCGCCAGGCCGCCCGCGCCCGTGCCCGCGCCTCACCCGACGTCTCGCCCCGCGACAGGTGGTGCAGCCCGGCAGGGAGGCCGCGGCCCTGCAGCCCAGCCGGCCGATGCTCAACTTCCGCCGGGTCCCGCGGTGCCAATCCCCGCACTTGGCCGCGCCGGCGCCGGCGCCGGCTCAGGCTCGGACTGGCGAGGGCAGCCGGACGCCAGCCAGGGCAGCCCGAGCTCGGCGGAGTGAGGTGAGCCAGCCCGTAGCCCCGCCGGCAAAGCCCCATGGGCGGAGACTGACGCGCGCAGGCACCAATGAGGAGGCAGGGAGCCGGCCAGGGGGTGGGGCTCCGCGGCCGCGCCTCCAGGTTCCTGCCCCGCAGGACCTTCGTCTGTCGGCTTCCTTGAGGTTACTGTTCCGAGGCCGGGCGCGGTCGTGTGCGCGGCCGTGCGCGCGGAAACCTCGGGGGCCAGGTAGACTAGGAGGCTCTGCAGGTGGAGGCGGCGCTGGGCGCTCGCGAAGGGGGCGGGGGCTGGCTTGGCGCGGACCTCGCATCCCGGGAGCAGGCGGAGTTGTTCGGGGGTGGCCGAGCGTTCCCGCGAGAAGAGGGTCTGCGCAGGCGCGGCCACAGCCCGGGGGTGCCGGCCGGTACCAGGTTCCCGGCTCGGGAGGCAGGAGCCACGGGGAGGCTGGGCATCAGGGACCAGCCTGGACCGCCTGGGGAGGCGGGGAGAGGATGGTGATGTGGAGGGTGAAGGGCTGGAGATGAAGCGGGAGAAAGGAGAAGCAGAAGAGGAAGGACCCAGGAATTGCGAGGACCCCCCCCCCCCATCAAGAATGTTTTGTGCTTCTGGGCTGTGTGTGTAGGACGCCCTCTTCTGCAGAATTCTTTGCCGCGGTCCTCGGCTGCTGACACAATTATTGATTTCCCCAAAGAATTTACTAATTATCTTGATTGTCATAGTCGCCATAAATAGATAAGCACAGGAACACTAAATTGTCATCTTGGGAGCAGCCGGGACCACATCTGAATACATCTATCCTCACCCCGAGTTACGATATTGCAAGCAATTTTTTCTCTTTTATTTCAGACGTTATCGTTAAAAAAAAAAAACCAGTGTACTATTAAGCGTGTAATATGGACAATTTCAAGACAAAGGTGTGAAAGATAGAAGCCAGATGGGATAAGAAAATTGCAAGTGATGAAAGTTGAGCAGGATATAGAACAGTGAGTTCTCTTCCTAAATTTTTTGACAGTTATGTAAAATCTGGAGCAGCTGTGCCATTGTCTGGTAAGGGCGGGGCACTTTGGGAAACACTGTATTTAAATAAATGGTAGGTATGGTTGCTGTAGTAACCTACTACTCAACTTGACCTAACATAACCCGAGCTCACCAAAATTGTCAAGATACAGCAAGTCGAATGAGGGAAACTTCAAAAATGATCACACACACACTTCGACTAAATCGAGCAATTCATAACCTGTTAAAATATTTGCTAATAACTATAAGGCAGATAACTGTGCGTGTCAGGTTCACACCCAGACTCGCCAGTTCTTAATCTCTTGGGCGACTGATTGTTCTGAGGCTCCCTGTAGTGTCATGTAGCCCCTGAGGTCTTGAAATGCAGAAAGTGTAAAATGATATACACACCGAGTTTGTAAATGGAACATATTGCAAAATATCTCAATTTTTAATAATGTCGATCACATGGAAATAATATTTTGGATTAAGTAAAATGTATTGTTGAAATTTAATCTTTTACTTTTCTAACGTGAGTTTTAGAAAGTTTAAAACTACATGTCTCTCCCATTTATGGCTTGCATTATATTAAAGTTGGGCAAACAGATCTAATGCACTCTGCTTGAGTCATGTACATGGAAGTTATTGGACAGGTCATCTGGGAAGTTTTTTTTTTATTTTCCTTTTTGTTGCCCTTGTTGTTTTTTTATTGTTATAGTTTTTATTGTTGTTATTGATGTCGTCGTTGTTGGACAGGACAGAGAAATGGAGAGAGGAGGGGGGAGAGAAAAATAGACACCTGCGGACCTGCTTCACCCCTTGTGAAGTGACTCCCCTGCAGGTGGGGAGCCAGGGGATCGAACCGGGATCCTTATGCCAGCCCTTGTGCTTCACACCAAGTGCACTTAACCCACTCCGCTACCGTTACCTCGCAACTCCCTGGGAAGTATTTTTTAAAGTGACAGATTGGGGCTGGGCAGTGACACACCCAGTTGAGCAGTTACCTAATGCTCATGGACCAGGGTCAAGCTCCGCTAGCATAGAAGCAGTGTTACAGGTGTCTCTCTTTCTCTCCCTTTCCTGCCCTCCCCCTCTCAGTTTCTCTTTATCTTTCTTCTCCTTTTTCTCACTTTTGCCAGAATATTGGAGACATGACACCTATCACAGGATCATAAGGTGACAATAAGTAAGAGAATAAAGAGACTAAGAATTGTAAGATAATTATTGTATTTAAGGTATGAAAATGCTTTCCACACATCTGTTTTCAATTGTAAAACTCTCCGAGTTGCAGAATAATCACTTACTTTAGCTCAGGAGTTGTATCCTTAAAGACAGATCTTGTCTAAAGAAATTAGGAGAGGGAATCTGGGAGGTTTTAGGATTCATGTCCTTATTAATGCTTACCTATATTTTCCAATTACAGTTGTCTTTTTCCTGTTTTCGATTGTTCAATTTGAATAAATGATGTATGTATTATGTTGCCAAGTGCCTTTTTTTTTTGTTTGTTTGTTTACCAGAGCACTGCTCAGATCTGACTTACGATGGTGGGAACTGAACCTGAGTTCTTAGTTCCTCAAGCGTGAAAGTCTTAGGCATGACCAGTATCTTCCCAGCCCAGCAACTGCTATCTTAAGGTTTTCCATATACATGAGTGTGTTGGAAAAGAGGACTTTCTTGCTCAAATGCGCCTTGCTCTAGGTGTTCTAGTCTCTGAACATCACGTGAGAGTATGAAAGAACCTTTTCATCAATGCAGGGTTCTCTCTAGTCAGTGCAGATAGACGGTGACCATTCTTGATTGGAAATACATTTAATAACAAATAACACTTCAAGCAAAGTATAAATTATCCATCAACTAAGCATCCATTTATGGATCATCTGGGAGTCAAAGGAGGGTAATCTTTGCAATTCTTAGGCATTTGTGTGATTGTGTAGGATGTATGCTTGCAAATTACTTAGACTAGTGCCATAGTTCTTCAACAGTTTTTTTTTTCTTTTGATCTTGTTTTATGTTTATTTGTTGCTTATGTACTTGACTTCAAGTGCTGTCACTTGGAAGCACCTAAATAGTCACACAGCATCTTTGTCTTCTCACACGTGTACAATTAAACTTTCCTTCCCTGTCTCAAAGGTCATTGAAAGGAGGAGATGTGATGAAAAAAATACACCAGGGCTTTGTGATTTTAAAAACTATACATCAGACAATCTATTCTCATCCAGATTCCCTACCTGGCTTATAGATGTTAGTCAAGCAACAAATAATAATTACCCTTCAGTGAGTACTTACTATCTGCTAAACATTATTCTAAGGCTCCTCATGTAAAAAAAAAAAAAAACCATTTGTTTTACCACTATTCTTTTGCTATAATTATTATTCCCACTTTACATATGAGAAAACTAAGGACTTACAGGATGATTGATCCAAGGATACCAATTAGTGGAAAAGGGATACAAACTATATTATACAAACCTTAAATAATTTTGAAGAATTTCATATATAGGACAATGTCTAATAAGGACCACAAGGAACATTGGAGGTTATTATGCCACCCTCACATCCAGCTTGAGAAGTGGAAGGCCGTCTCTCCAGAAACTGTCTATTAAATTTCTTTTCACAAATTTAACTTCGTATCAGAGCTGTGTGTGTTGTAATAATCAAACTACCTGATATTGCAAATACATTATTTCAAGCAGCCTTTAAGGACAATATTTAGTATATTGCTGGTGACACCGAAATTATAATGTATAGACCAACAAAGACACCAAACCAGCATTTGGGTACTTCTCCCAGATTTTTTTTTTAATTTTTATTTATTTATGAGAAAGATAGGAGGAGAGAGAAAGAGCCAGACATCACTCTGGCACATGTGCTGCCAGGGATTGAACTCGGGACCTCATGCTTGAGAGTCAAAAGCTTTACCACTGTGCCACCTCCCGGACCACACCAGATTACTTTTAAAATATTGATAGTAGGGTCTTGAAAACCACATCAGAAGACCATCGTCAAGTAGGATGTGAGAAACATGAAAACTGTGACACACAGATTGAGTTTTCTAAGATAATTTCCAGCTGCAGGTTACATACTGGTCATACAGGAAATAAATGAAATATTTGCTAGAATAAAAATTAAAATTCAAAGTAAAACTTGGGGGAGCCAGGCGGTCACGCAGTGGATTAAGCACACATGGCCCAAAGCGCAAGGACAGGCGTATGAATCCCGGTTCAAGCCCCTGGCTCCCCACCTGTAGGGGAGTTGCTTAAGCAGGTCTGCAGGTGTCTTACCTTTCTCTCCCCCTCTCTGTCATCCCCTCTTCTCTCCATTTCTCTCTGTCCTATCTAACAACAACATCAATAGCAACAATAATAGCTACAACAATGAAAAACAAGGGCAACAAAAGGGAAAAATAAATATTAAAATGTATTAAAAAAAAGTTAAACTTGGAATGGGTTTGTTATATTGCACCAAAACAAAGGACTCTTGGGGGAAGGAGAGTAAGGAAGGGGACTATGGGGTAGGGCGGGGGGGTCTCGTGGGCTGTGGGATCCTGGGGCATGATTATGGAAAAGGACCTAAACTAGGGGTGAGAGTTTTTAGCAGACACTTATTGCAGGGAGAAGAGAAATTGTCCCCATATGTCAGCACCTGCACTGTAATCCATTAACCCCCAAACGAGTAAAAACAAAAATCCCTTCACAAAAAGGCACACTCTAATCTCACCTCTTCAATGAAGGCTGGTGTAATATTGTGCAAAATAAATAGAGATTACCAAGAAACTAATAATTTAAAAGGCAGATGTCTTTCTTGTACTCTTAAATAAGAATCAGCATAACAACCTCTAGTATCTGTTTCCTAGGAGGCCTATGTCTGCTTTTCTTTAATGTAATTATACACAACTGAGCACACACATTACCTAGTGTGTAAGGGCCTGGGTTCAAGCCCCCAGTTCCCACCTGAGGGGGGAGAAACTTATGAGCAGTGAAGCAGTGCTGCAATTGTCTCTCTCCCTCTCTACCTACTACTCCCCTCTCAATTTCTCTTCATCTCTCTCTCTCTCTCCCCATCTCTCTTTCTTTCCAAGAAAAATAAAAATAATAGTAGTGGGCTCATCATACAGTCACCTAGTCCCAGTGACAACCTGGTAGAATAAAATAAAATGTATACAGTAAAGCATACATTATATGAGAGTTGAAATTTATAAGTTGCTTTTTCTGTGTTCTCCCGAGTTGCTCATATGACACTAATGCTTTTAAGCCAGATGTTAAAGGCCCAGCTTACTGGGCAGGTTTAGAAATGCTGACCTCTAATTCTCTGGCAGGGGTCCTCAGAGTGTGGTTTTGGGTCACCAGTATTATCATCATCTGGGAACTTGTTGGAAAGTGAATTTCTCAGGACCCACCTCAGACCCACTAAGTCAGAAGCTCTTGTGTTCTGACAAGTCCTCCAGGCAATTTGGATGTATTTTCCAGTGTAAGAATCACTGCTTTGCGACTGAATGGTAGAGCATAGGGCTTAACATACACAGGACCGCAAGTTCAATCCCTGGCACTCTGTGCCATGCTTTGGTCCCCTCTCCCATTATGTAAATATTTATGAGAAGAATTAGTTAAACACCTTATGTTAATCAAGCCACCCTCAGACTTTATTTTGCATGTGTTAAATGTCCTATCAAGAAGAGATTTTTGGAAAGCAGGAATGGAAAAAGATATAATCCTTGCCCTCGAGGAATCTACATTGTGGCTTGAAGACACAGCATTTTTTAATCTGGGCAATAAAGTAAACTCTGAAGAGCAAGTGACCTCAAAGTCTCCATCCATCTGTGTGATTCAACAGCGCATTCCTTCATAGGGCACAAGGAACTGGGGAACCACTATTTATAGCTCTGAATTTCAGTTTTGCTTGGACTAAGCAGATAATTTACTACTTCAGTGCTGGTTATCACACTACTTAAAAAAGTCCACTTACTGTGATTGAGAAGTGTTCGTTATGACATTTTACTTGGTGCTGTGGGCAGAAAAAAGGCATTTGAAATGAGTTAGCTTTTAAGGAGTAGTTTTTGATGATAGAAGTCAATAAAATAGCCTTAAAGAGGAGGGATGGCTGAAAAGAGACACGAGAGAACATTTTACATCTCAGACTGAAAAATGGCTATAGAAACCGAAGTTCCTAAAGCTTAAATTGATGCACTCTACCCACTTGATTATGTAAACTTTCTATCACATGCAAATATAAACCACATTGTTATTTCTTCTGGAATAAATGTCCCCCGACGTTCTCTGGTGGACCCAGAGCCGGCTTTGTTATCTTTCTCTGACCTCTATGAGCAAAAGGAGGACAAAGCCAGCTAAATGGATCACTTGGACAGTGCGCTGTGCTGCTTTGTCATGTGCATGAGACCCCATGACACTGAAAGGAGTTTGGTGGTGTAGGCTCATTCATATTCTTCCTCTCCCATCCTTCATCTTTGTTTCCATCTTAAAAAAGTGGCGGGGGTGGGGTGGGCTGGGCTGGGTGGTGGCTCACCTGGTTGAACACACGTTACAATGTGCAACGACCCAGGTTTGATCCCCTGGTCCCCACCAGCAGGGAGAAAGCTTCACAAGTGGTGAAGCAGGGCTGCAGGTGTTTCTCTCTCTCTCTCTCCCTCTCTATCCCCCCTTCCACTTGATTTCTACCTGTATCTATCCAATAAATAAGTAAAGATAATTTTTTAAAAGTTTGAAAAAAGGAAAGAAAGAAAAGGGAGCATTCTTGGCTGCCCAAAATGAAGTTTACCAGGCCTTATAGAGATGTCAAAACAACCAGGAAGACAATGCAGCCCAGAGAGACAACACAAGCTCTTTCTGAAGTATGAATTTCCGGGTAGGGAATCAAGTAAAACAAGATGCCATGGCCCAGATTAACAGGAAACGGGGAGGAAGAAGTAGGATGTGGGCTGGGTCACTGAACAAATAGAGAAGTGGACCAATTTTTTTTTTTTTTTTTTTTTTTGTGAGTTGTGAGCTGCCCAGAGTAGAAGCTACTGTCTTGAGCTTTGGTTGGTGCACCTGTGAAGTGGGAAGTTTTTGTTTTGTTTTTTCCTCCATGGTTATTGCTGAGGCTTGGTGTGGACTCTAAGAATCCATTGCTCCTGGAGTCCCCACCCCCTTTTTTTTAATTGGATAGGACAAAGAGAAATTGAGAGGGGAGGAGGCTATAGAGAAAAACAAACACAGGGGTAAGGAGGCTGGGCGCACCTGGTTGAGCACACATGTTATGTTATAGTCCTTAAGAGCCCAGGTTCGAGCCCTGGGTCCCCACCTGCAGAAAGCTTTGCAAGTGGTGAAGCAGGTCTGCAGGTATCTCTCTTGTCTCCCTCCCTCTCTATCCCCTCCCTCCCCTCTCGATTTTTGACTGCCTCTATCCAATGAATAATAATAAAGATTTAAAAATTTAAAAAGGAAAGTACACCTGCAGACCTGCTTCACAGCTTGTGAAACGGATGGCCTGCAAGTGGGGAGGAGGGACTCGAACCCGGATCTTTGCTCAGGACCTTGAGGGGTTCCTCGCAGCGCTTAGTACTACGTGCACTTAACCAGGTGCTCCAGGGCTTGGTGCCTAAGGGGGAGAAGTCTTTAAAGGGTCGTGTTGCAAGCTCACACCTGGCTAAGGGACAGCCTTGTAAAACTTTTCGATTGGTAGAGAGCAAAATGGCATTGATGCTAGTCGACTCAAGATGGGCACTCATTTCCTCCCTTCTTTCCGACTTACAGAAGGGTGCTTGGAAGATTAGGGAAATGGCTCAGTGGGTTGGGTGCAGGGCTTGTGTGCCTGAGGCCCTAAAGTTGAATCCTGGCACTGGAAGTGCCAGAGTGGTGGTCTGATTCCTCCCCTCCCCTCCCCTCTTCTTCTCCCCTCTCCTTTCCCCTCCTCCCTTCTTTCTCCCTCTCTTCTTTGTCTTGATCAGGACAACACATCTTAAGAACAAGAAGTATAGAAAAGGTTTTGTATCAGTTGCCCTGAAAATAGAGCATATATATTCCATTCAAATGCCTCTGTGTTCTTCCTTACGGAATATCCCTATTATTGAAGTCTCAGAGGACTGTGCAAGTGTCATTCTCTTTGTAAAGGTATGGATGAGTAGGAATGACCACTGGCTTTAGGCTGACATATTATCCCTACCAGGAGCAGGTAGATGATGCCAGTCACATGTTTAGATTTACACAACTCCATTTGCTGTGGAAAGGAAAACATTAATAATGAATGCTGACTACACTGCTGGGCATTAGCCTCCAATAAATTAGGGTCATTAAAAATGCAACCCCTTTAAAAATACAAGAGAAAGTAAACAGTAGATCTAAAGGCACTTATGCTAGACACTGTGTGAAACAAACCCGTCAGCCTAGTCTAAGAGTAAGACAGAAAAGCATTAGGGCTAGGTAAGTACTATCATTAAGAAGCAATAATCTGGGAGTCGGGCTGTAGCGCAGCAGGTTAAGCGCAGGTGGCGCAAAGCACAAGGACCGGTATAAGGATCCCGGTTCGAAACCTGACTCCCCACCTGCAGGGGAGTCGCTTCACAGGCAGTGAAGCAGGTCTGCAGGTGTCTATCTTTCTCTCCTCCTCTCTGTCTTCCCCTCCTCTCTCCATTTCTCTCTGTCCTATCCAACAACCACAATAATAACTACAATAACACAACAACAATAATAACTACAACAATAAAACAACAAAAGGGAATAAATAAATAAAATAAATATTAAAAAATATATATAAAAAGAAGCAATAATCTTTCCATTATTCCCCAAATACAAAGAAATGCTAATGGTGGTAATTATGGCCCCCCCAAACACTAACAATTCTTTATACAATTAAACATAAATATAACATTTTAGGCTTCTTAAGAGAACAAACCAATACATTAATAAGTAGTGTGTGTCTTCACTACCAGGATTCTTTAAGTTCTAGAAATTTGTATGAAGAACAGAGATGTTAAGCTAGGCTTACTATTATTTTTAAATTTTATCAGTGGGGGATCGGGCGGTAGCGCAGTGGGTTAAGCGCACGTGGCGCAAAGCGCAGGGACCGGCGTAAGAATCCCGGTTCGAGCCCCCGGCTCCCCACCTGCAGGGGAGTCGCTTCACGGGCGGTGAAGCAGGTCTGCAGGTGTCTATCTTTCTCTCCCCTCTCTCTCTGTCTTCCCCTCCTCTCTCCATTTCTCTCTGTCCTATCCAACAACAAAGCAGCGTCAACAATGGCAATAATAACCGCAACGAGGCTGCAACAACTAGGGCAACAAAAAGGGGGAAAAATGGCCTCCAGGAGCGGTGGATTCATGGTGCAGGCACCGAGCCCAGCAATAACCCTGGAGGAACAACGACAAAAAAATTTTATCAGTGATTTAATAATGTTTGACAAGATTGTGTTGGTGTACTGCACCAAAGTAAAAGACTGTAGGGTGGGTGGGGGAGAGTACAGGTCCTGGAAAAGGATGACAGAGGGCCTAGTGGGGGTTGTATTGTTATCTGGGAAACTGAGAAATGTTCTGCATGTACAAACGATTGTATTTACTGGCGACTGTAAAAACATTAATCCCCCAATAAAGAAATTTAAAAAAAGATTGTAAGATAAAGGGTATAATTCCACATAGTTCCCACTAGTATAGGCTTACTAACAATATATGGGAATTTTCTTCCTTAAGGGAAAATAACATTGAAGTTACAGGTAATGTTATGCCACACTTGATTTTGCTCCTCTGGGATATATTAGGTAATTTGGAGAGAGTAAAGCAAAATTTCTATCGTGTCATCCGTGGAATTTTCCTCTTTTTTTTTTTAAATGAAGGTGATTCAGTCTGACCAGGGTTAGCCCTCAAATCTTCTTGAGTCACAGGTTCCTTAGTGCTCACTTATTTTAAATCCTATTCCTGGTGCCATTTTATCTGAAAGGCCCTAGGGGAGGACGAGAGAGGGGCAGAAACATCAGCATCACCTGGGAGCTTGTTAGGAAAATGATATCTGCTGGGCCCAGATGTGGTGCACCTGGTAGCCTGCATGCATTACCATGCTCAAGAATCTCAGTTCAAGCCCCTGGTCCTTGCCTGCAGTTGGGTGGGTAGGGGATGTTTCACTGACAGTAAAGCCATACTGCAGGTGTCTTTTTCTCTCCCTGTCTCCACCTTTCCTCTCAGTCTCTCCCTCCCTGCTCTCTCACTCTCTATATATATATATGTATGTGTGTGTGTGTGTGTGTGTGTGTGTGTATCCAGGAGCAGTGGATTTATCATGTAGACATGAAACCCTGGTGGTAACCTTGGTGGAAAAAAAATAATAAAATCTGCATCCTCACCAGTAAATCAATGAAACAGATGTAAAGGTCAAAATCAACAAGACACTGGGAGGGAGACATAGGATTTTGTTTGGGTCACTGAACAGAAATGGATCAGATCTAACCCAGACCCACTACAGCAAAAGCCAACATGCTGGGCTAGTTCTCTGCTCATTGACATTTGAGGAGCATAGGGTGGGGACAATGGCTCTTGACTTCTAGATTCTGTGAATGCACACGGCTGCAAATGGACTTTTGTTTCCAGACATGGGATAATAAAATGCTCCTGATACTTGACCTTCAAGAAGTTCCTATGCCAAGGATTTTCTGCCCACATAACAGTTTGACTTTCTTGCTCATTCACCAGTTTCACAAGCTGGGCAGCAAGCAGAGCATTTGCACCAAATGGGATGGATGCAATATCTTTGGAAATAAGAATTCCAGAAGTGTTCGCCTTGGATATTTAAATAGTGCTCCTGGTATCTGAAGCATCACTCTTCACATGGGTCCATACAAACCCTCAGACTTGGTAGTTACCATACTACATGGGCTGTAAAACTTCTGAGATTCTATCTCTTGGGGGCAGTACAGGGTCATTTTTCAGTAAGTGTTTCAAGATTTGGCTAGCATGGAGAGCAGCTACAATAGTGTATCCCTAGACAAAGAATGGAAGGGAACATAAATTGATGAGTTGGTTTTGATTAGCCAGCATTTTCCCCTAGTAAGTACTACATAGTGGGCTTAATGGTTCACAGACAATCAGAACCCTGAAAGCAGTTGTGACATAGGTAAGTTGAATAGTTCATATCTTTGACATCAACAGGATGTTGTCTAACCACAAAAGCCAGCTTCCAGGTATGTCTTTCCTCATAATGCTGTTTGACTTTGAGTTGCTATATTGAGAAGTGCTTCCTGCAATGAATCACCTTCTACATGGACGGATCCTCCCAGACCAGGAAGTCTTCCAGATGTTCTAGGGTCACTTCACTGCAGTAGTGCCTGGGGGACCCACGATCTCCTGGAGGTTTGACTCAACTTTGATAGTTCACCTGGGGACTTGTCCATCTAGGGACCTAATCAACTCCAGCAGTTAATTGGTGGTGCTCTGTTTTAACAGTCACCTGGGGTGGGGGTGGGTGACTAGCTTTCTCTCCTTGTATCTTAGATAAAATTAAATTGTACAGAAAACACAGAATGAATGATAATCACCTACATCACAACCTTGTAAAAGTCATATCTGGATTTCAGCTTAAGAGAACCAAATGGTGCAAGCAGAAACAGGTCCACATCTTTGTGCCTGAAAGTGGAAATGGTGAACCATATATATTTTAAAGTATTTATTACTCTAGCACATGTGGTGCTGGGGATCAAACTTGTGACCTCACATACTCAAGTCTGATGAGATATCAATGAAGCTATCTCCTGGGTTTGAACCATAATTTTATTCATAAAGTGCTAGATTAAGGCTCCTATATCATTGTTTGTGTAACAGACACCATTGACAGGTACAGCCTACAGATTTTTCAGAATCATTCTTAACTGCAAAAATCAAATTACAAAACAACCATTATTCAACATGATGTCATATACATGATACATATATGTATACATATGCATCTATATCCTTGTGTGTGTGTAGTGCCACTCAGCCATCCATGAGCGTCCCCCAGTGCTGACGTCTATGGGTGTACCCATGTAGAATTTGGGATGGAACCAGGGATTTTGTGCATTCTAAGTTGCATGCCTAATGAGTGACCCTCAAAATATTTTTTAACTTTAAAATTATGGCATGATTACAAATATTTTGCTTTCAAAGCACTAAATAAAAATCCTGAGACCAAAAGGATGCATACTTTGCTATGCTCAAGGACCTGGGTTTGAGGCCCTGGTCACCACATGGAAGCATCTGCACTGGGGCAGCTTCACAAGTGGTGGAATAGTACCGTGTGTCTTCTCTCTCTGTCTCTCCTCTCTGTCCCCTCACCATCTATCTTAAAAAAAAAAGTCCACCGGGAGTCGGGCTGTAGTGCAGTGGGTTAAGCGCATGTGGCGCAAAGCACAAGGACCGGCATAAGGATCCCGGTTCGAACCCCGGCTCCCCACCTGCAGGGGAGTCGCTTCACAGGCAGTGAAGCAGGTCTGCAGGTGTCTATCTTTCTCTCCTCCTCTTTGTCTTCCCCTCCTCTCTCCATTTCTCTCTGTCCTATCCAACAACGACAACAACAATAATAACTACAACAATAAAACAACAAGGGCAACAAAAGGGAATAAATAAATAAAATAAATATTTAAAAAAAATTAAAAAAAAAAAAAGTCCACCACCCTTTGGGTTTCTGTTTATTAAAACATTTGTTCTGTTTTATATCCTACTACTTTTCAGCCACCAAGATGCAGATGCTATGATGAGATCCTAAACTCTGTGAGTAGAGGCCTCACCAATGTGTCCTGAGAGTCTCACCACTCCAGAGCCCTACCCAACTAGGGAAAGATAGAAACGGGCTGGGGTTATGGACCGATCTGCCAACGCCCATGTCCAGTGAAGAAGGATTTACAGAAACCAGACCTTCCACCTTCTGCAACCCATAAAGAATTTTGGTATATACTTCCACAAGGTAAAAAAGAAGGAAGCTTCCACTGGAGGGAATGGGACACAAAATTATAATGGTTGGAACTGGGTGGAATTTTACCTTTGTTATCTTACATTCTTGTTAATCATTATTAAATCACTAATAAAAAATTTAAAAATAAAGTCTACCAGGAGCAGTGGAACTGTGTAGGCATGAAGCCCCAGTAATATGCCTGGTGGGAAAAAAAAATGGTGGGCCCTGTAATGATGAATACAAATGATATTTCCAAATAACCACAACAATCTGAGCAGTTTATTGCCTACATTTATAATAGAAGAAAATATTCAGCTCCAGTTAGAGATTAGTGAAAATAATCATAGTTATCCCAGTTCCACTTTACATACTCTGTGTGGCTAACACCTCCATCTTCTTGTTTGTCTTTCTTTCTTTTTTTAATATTTATTTATTCCCTTTTGTTGCCCTTGTTGTTTTATTGTTGTAGTTATTACTGTTGTTGTTATTGATGTCGTCATTGTTGGATAGGACAGAGAGAAATGGAGAGAGGAGGGAAGACAGAGGGGGGAGAGAAAGACAGACACCTGCAGATCTGCTTCACCGCCTGTGAAGTGACTCCCCTGCAGGTGGGGAGCCGAGGGCTCGAACCGGGATCCTTACGGTGGTCCGTGCGCTCTGTGCCACCTGCGCTTAACCTGCTGCACTACCGCCCGACTCCCCATCTTCTTGTTTTTCATACAGGTCCAGCTAAGAACCCGAGTTTACCTGTTAGTCATTTATGAGTCCAACTGGCCATACAGCAAAACAGTTTCCTATAGCAATGTTTTGAGTCAGCTCTCCAGTTTCCAGATTATGTGAAGACATTATCTGGCCACGGATCTTTTGTGACTTAAAGTACATTTTAACTCTATTTCAGCTCAACGAGTATTGTGTAGGACAGCGCAGCTGTGTGAACCAGAAGTAACAATATACATGCTGCTTTACCTGATTAGCACTGCAGGGTTTGCTTTCAGGTTGAAAATTAGTCAATTTCCCTAGCCTCTGAGGTTTATAATTCAGGAAACTTCTCTTAGTCATCTTCTGTTTTGTGTTTTGAGGAATTTGTTCATGGCAATACTTTTGCCTGGGATGATCTTGTTAGACACGTTGAGACCACAATTCATTACTGATATTCTGGCCTTCACATGGGAGCATCGAGAGGAAGACACAAACAAATAACAACCCACACTCTTGAAAGCCTGGAATGAAGCTCTTTTTAATTTATAATTTTTTCTCGATGGAAATTTTTTTTTTTTTTGCTATTCCTGTGGAGAAAATGACTTGTTTATATTTTCACATTTCATTCATTGTCTCCAAATTGGCATGAAAAGCAATAATAATCCTTGTGTAAATTTAGGGAAGGGACAGGATTTTATTTCTTGCCAGCTGTGAAGATGATATCTAAAAAATCGGATGCCGGCTGTGAGAAAAGAGAAATCTAACTGTTCTGTCACAGACCCTGTGGCTCTCAATCCATTCTGAGCTTAATAGGGTAAGAAGGCATGGTAGAAGAAACTGTGAAAAGGAACATCCTGAGGCTCATTTTCCTTCCTCCGGCTTGGGAGGCTTGACCCACCGCCATATCACCAACTCTTTTAAATAAACAACACACAGCTGTTCCCTTCCTTGCCTCAAGCTGTTGGGCTTCCATCTCCACAACTTTACTAATGTTGCAAAGCTTTCTCTTTTTTGGTGGAACTCAACCCCCCCCCCCCCAATCTTCTCCTTCCTTATTTTTATAACAGAATTTGACCCAGCTGACTTTCCTTTCCTGCCTGAAGCATGTCCTCACATGTTTCATACTCCTTGGGGTCTCTTGCCCGGCCTATTATGATCTCTTCCCTCAATGAGGGGTAGTCCCAAGCTCTCAATCTTAAATGGAGTTCACTGAGATGCCTCACAAACCCACTGTGTGTACACACACACACACACACACACACACACATTTAACTTTACCAGAGTACTGTTCAGCTATAGCTTATGGTGTTGCTGGGGATTTTGGAATCACAGGCATGAAAGTCCTTTGCATAACCATTATGGTATTTCCCCAGCCCTCCACTGTGCATTTTATCTTCTCTTGTTTGTCCTACCTGTCCTTTTCCCCCTGAGAAACTCCAATTCATTCAGTAAACATCATTGTGTGCCTACCTGGCATTAAATACACATCTTCTCATCTCTAGCCTCTCATATGGTGGGAGGGGTGGTAGGTGGAGGACTGAAGAATGAAGAGAGGTAGGAAGCAGGGCCCACAACAGATAATTCTGTCAGCACAATAACTGAGGTGAGGATTACAGTGTATAATGGACACAGGGAAGACAGAGCTAATCTATCTGGGATAGAGTGGGGAAATTCATTAATTTTAACTTTTTATTATGTTTATTTATTGAATAGAGACAGCTAGAAATCAAGAGGGAAGGGGGTGATAGAGAGAGAGGGAGAGAGACAGAGAGACACTTGCAGCCCTGCTTTACCACTTGCAAAGCTTTCCCCTGCAGGTGGGAACTGGGGGCTCAAACCCAGATCCTTGCACACTGTAACATGTGCACTCAACCAAGTGCACCACCGCCTCGCCCCAAAATTCATTAATTTCAGTTCAACAAATTTTTAATATTCAGTCAACAAAAGGTAGCAAGGGGAAGCCTGGTGTTGGTTCCCCAAATAGTGTGCAAATGTTACTGTGTGTGAGGGCCTGGGTTTAAGCCCATACCCCCCCCCCACTGGGTGAAAGGGTCATGAGCAGTAGAGTAGTGCCGCAGTTCCACCTCCTTCTCTGTGCACATCTCTTCCTCCCTCTCTCTTTCCCTCTCTACTCTTTCCCGCTCACCTCCTATGAAAGAGAAAAAATGAATGAAATGGTTGCCAGAAGCAGTGGAGTTGTGAAGGCCTCAAGCCCCAGCAACGACCCTATGGCAAGGATTTGCTATGTGCCAATTATCAAGATAGGCATTAGGACTGGAAGAGTGAATCAGAGAGGCATAGCCCTTGACTTCCCAGAGCTAGAGAGAGGAAAGAGAACATCACTCTGGCACATGTGAATCAGGGATCTGAACTCAGAACCCTGTGCTTATAAATCTAGTCACTGTAAAAATTATACAGGCTAGAATAATTCTTCTTCTTCTAGCGTTTGCCCTTCTTCCGTAGCCAGTCAACAGCGTCAGGTTGAGCCTGATGTCTGCTTGTTGCTGGCTTTGAAAGTGACTGGGATCCATGTGGATTCAGTCGGCTAGGAAGGATCGTTAGTTTCCCCCAATAAATGGGTACTCACGGGATGCACCACGAGAAGGTCGATCCAATGCATCCCAAACTAGAATAATCATAACTTGTATGATTATAATGTGTTACAAAGAGATCAAAAAATAAACTAAAAACAAACAAACAAAAAAAAAAAACCCACAACTACCATAGTCATGGACCCCTAGAAACATTCCTAAATGGACTTCCTAGCCTCTTTGTACCCTAAGATCTTTATCTCATATGCTCTATTCCTACTTTTAGATTCCTGTTCATTAACCATTTTGTATGATTATAATAAGTGTTACAAAGAGGTAAGCAAACAAACTCAAAACACACACACATACACACACACACACACACACACACACACACACACACACACACACACACACACACAACTACCATAGTCATGGACCCCTAGAAACATCCTAAAATGGACTTCCTAGCTTCTTTCCACCCTAAGATCCATTATCTCATATGTTCTATTCCTACTTTTTGGTTCCTGTTCATTAACCACTTTGCCTCACTTTATATCCTGGAACCTTCCAGATACCAAGTTGCACACGCTACCATGATTCCATCCTGACTTCTCTGGGCAGACCACCTCACCAATGTGTCCTGGAACCTTGCCTCTCCAGAGTTCTACCCTACTAGGGGTAGATAGAAACAGGCTAGGGATATGGATCGACCTGCCAATGTCCATGTTCAGCAGAGAAGCAACTACAGAAACCAAAATTCCTACCTTCTACATCCCAAGAACAATTTTGATCCATACTCCCAGTAGGGGAGAAGTGATAGGAGGAAGAGTATAAGGGGTCTCTGAACTCTGGCTCCATTGGGACCAGAGAGAGAGAGAAGGGAAAGGAGAGAGATATTTGGATGTAGTAATAGGATTATGTGTGGTTTGGAGGGGAAAAGAAGACTGGATATGGAAGAAAAAGGGGGCAATTATGTACAAATGTAGGCAGACAGTCGTAGAAGTGACCGTTAACGCATGTCAACCACCTTGGGAAAACTGCTATGGCTTGCATTGGAGGGACTGGGGATTCAGAACTCTGGTGGTGGGAATGATGTGAAAACATGCTCCTGTTGACATGCAGTTTTGTAAATCAATATAAAAATACTAATAAAATTTAAAAACAAAGAGATAAGCAAAATGTTTGAGAAAGTTAATTTAGCTGGAATCAGTTTTGGTTTTCCAGAGGAAGTTACATATAAACAGAGTGAGAAAGTGCAAGGCAGAGTGAGAAAAGAATACTCATAGGATACTCTTCAAGATATGCCTACTTCCAGACTGGGAGTATGGACCGACCAGTCAACGTCCATGTTCAGCGGGGAAGCAATTACAGAAGCCAGACCTTCTACCTTCTGCAACCCTCAATGACCCTGGGTCCATGCTCCCAGAGGGCTAGAGAATGGGAAAGCTATCATGGGAGGGGGTGGGTTATGGGGATTGGGTGGTGGGAATTGTGTGGAGTTGTACCCCTCCTACCTTATGTTTTTGTTCATTAATCCTTTCTTAAATAAAAAATTAAAAAAAAAAGATATGCCTACTTCACAGGAAGGAGAATTTGACTAAGGGATGCTTGCTTCTATACATATCCTCCAGGGTTATAGCTGGGGCTTGTTGCCAGAACTACAAATCCATAGCTCCTGATGGCAATTTTTTAATTTTTATTGGATAGGACAGAGAGAAATTGAGAAAAGAGGGGGAGAAAGGTACAGAGAAACTTGCAGACCTGCTTTACCAGGCTACTCTACCATCATGGTCATAGTCACAGTCACAGATGGACTCCCTATCTATCAGTACCTGCTATCACTCTACACCACCAGCAGCCTCCCAGCACTTCAGACCATTGTTTCTCTACCTTCTTCTAGAGCAGGAGTGAGGAAAATCCAGCCCATGGGAAATCTTTTGGTCTGGCCTTGCAGAGGGCAACTACAGGAGAGGTTCAAAATTCAAGAAGTCTAGGAGGCTTTTATTTTTTTAATAGCAGAACTGAGTGCTAATTTTCCAGTTGATAATTCTGTATAGCCTACAAAGACATTATAGATATCCAAGTGGTCCCTGACAGAATGAAGTTTTTAGTATTAGTATGATTATGTATTCACTAAATTCACTGCACTACCATTTCACAATATATGGAAATGAAATAACCATGGCATACACCTGAAATGTATATAGTGATGTCACCCTAGAGTGGAAACCTGACCTCCCTGAGAAGACAACCTCAATAATGTGTCCTGGAATCCCACCACCCCAGAGGCCTGCCCCACTGGGGAAAGAGAGAGACAGGCTGGGAGTATGGATTGACCTGCCAATGCCCATGTCCATCAGAGAAGCAATTATAGAAGCCTTCCACCTTCTGCATCCCACAATGACCTTGGATCCATACTCCCAGAGGGATAAAGAACAGGAACACTTCCAATGGAGGGGATGTGATACAGAGCTCTGGTGGTGGGAATTGTACCCCTTTTATCCTAAGGTCTTGTTAATACTTCCATTTTTAAATAAATTTTAAAAAGGGGGGTGTTGGGCGGTAGCTCAGCAGGTTAAGTGCACCTGGCACCAAGTGCAGGGACCCAGTGTAAGGATCCTGGTTAGAGCCCCCGGCTTCCCATCTGCACTGGGGGTCACTTCACAAGTGGTGAAACAGGTCTGCAGGTGTCTACCTCTCTCTCCCCGTCTCTGTCTTCCCCATTTCTCTCTGTCCTATCTAACAACAATGACAGCAATAACAACAATAATAATAACCACAAAATTATTAAAAAAAAAAAACGGGCAACAAAAGGGGGAAAATAGCCTCCAGAAGCAGTGGATTCATAGTGCAGACACTGAACCCCAGCAATAATCCTGGAGGCCAAAATAATAAATACATAAAACTAGAGGGGAAAAAATGAAAGGAAATTCTGACTTGTGCTATAACATAGATAAATCTCTGAGAACATAATTATGTTCAGGGAAATAATACAACAGAAAAATACTGTATGCTTCCACTTGTGCTAGGTATCTTAAATGTCTAACTCATTAGAAACAGCGAATAGAATGGTGGTTGCCAGGGCTGAGGGGAACGGGGAGTTGTTTGATGGCTATAGGATTGTAGTTCTTTAAGGGACTTTTATTCTTTACTACTTCCTAGTCATGGATTATGGTGATTCTCTCAACATTTAAAATTAATACCTGAAGGGTTGTTCTGAAGACCAGATTAAATGGGTTTACGAAAGCACCCAAGTGCATATAACCAGAGTTAGAATAGCTGTCCATCAGGTGGCAATTAAATCAGAATAAATTTTTCCCTCCATCTGCTGTCATGAACTTACCACCACACTCCAATTCCTGTTCCATTCACTGCCTTCTCTAGCCCTCATGAATCACCTATCTCCAAACTGACCACATTTCTGTCACCCTCTTCTTCTCCCTTGCCTTTCAGAAACAACACTTACATTGCAACGTGCCCCCATGTTAGCATAGTAGAGAAGACCAGTAGAGGGAACCAGGTGGTGACATGTTGTTAAAATTTCGGAAGGCTCTGGCCGGGCGGGTCTAGCTTCACGGGCGGGTAACAGAGACACGGAGACAACGGCTGGGCAGGGAAGCTGTATTTCTTTATTCAGGAACAACGATTCATAAACTAAGACAAACTAATCACCAAACAGAACTCTGCTGTCTCTTTGCGGCGGCACAAGCACTCTCTCTTTTACTCTGGAACTCAGGAACTCAGGAACCCTGGCACTCTCGAACTCAGGAACCCTCTCTTACTGGGGAACCCTCTGAAACTCTGACACACTGGAACTCTCTCTTACTCTGTAACCCTGAAACTCTCGAACTCAGGAACTCAGGAACTCTGTCTAACTCAGGAACTCAGGACCTCTGTCTAACTCAGGAACTCAGGAACTCAGTCTAACTCAGGAACTCAGGAACTCTGTCTAACTCAGGAACTCAGTCTAACTCAGGAACTCAGGAACTCTGGCACTCTCGAACTCAGGAACCCTCTCCCGGGGTTCCTTTGGGGGCGGGGCCAAGCGGGCCCGCAAAATTAGCAGGCCTGATCCAATTCTCTTGGGGGGGGGGGAAGAGGGCTAGAACAAACCAATGTAAAGCATACGACAGTGACACATCTGGTAGAGTGCACAAGTTTCCATGCACAAGGACCTGGGTTCCAACTTCTAGCCCCTACCTGTAGGGGGAAAGCTTCATGAGTGGTGGAGTAGTACTGCAGGGTGTCTCTTCTCTCTGCTTCTTGCTTCCTCTCAATATATATTAAAAAAGAAAAACAAGGAAAAAAAAAGAAAAAGGAAAAATGGTTGTCTTGCTGGGGAGTATGGATCGACCTGCCAATGCCCATGTTCAGTGGAGAAGCAATTATAGAAGCCGGACCTTCCACTTTCTGCATCCTATGATCCTGGGTCCATGCTTCCAGAGAGATAAAGAATAAGAAAGCTTTTAATGGAGGAGACGGGCTATGGAGCTCTGGTGGTGGGAACTGTGCAGAATTTTACTCCTCTATGGTCTTGTCAATATTTTTTTTTACTTTTTTTTTTATAAATTTTAAGAAATTTCATGCACGGAAGACTAGGATATGATTTATATGGAAAAAAAATTTAACTAATATTAAATTATTTTTATTGAGGAAAAAATGATTGCCTAGAATCTATGTAGGCACTGAGATGGGTGGAAATAAAATAAAACAAGAGAGAAAAGAAAGAGAAAGAAAATAGAAGTAGATGTTAAATCACAAACCTACCAGTGATTTTATTTCTCTTATTTTTTAAATGTTTTTATTTATTATTGGTTAGAGACAGAGACAAATTGAGAGGGGAGGGAAAGATAGAAAGGAGAGAGACAAAGAGATACCTGTAGCCTTGCTTCACCACTCGTGAAGCTTCCTCCCTGCAGGTGGGGACCAGGGGCTTGAACCTGGGTCCTTGCACACTATAATGTAAGTGCTTAACCAGGTGCTCCACTGCCTGGTCCCTTATTTCTCTTATTTTATGTTGTTCATCTTTCCAGAGTCTGGGATGGCGCCAGCAGTAGTGAGAGGTCAGTCCATAGTACTGGGATATCATGTTTCAGATAAAGGACACAGTTTCTTCCTATCAAGATTTGTAACAGGACCTTTTTATTGGCTGTCCTGAAGTATCTAGTCACCTGTTGGTGAACCTGCTCCTTGTCCCCTCTGTTTCTTTTAATGCTTAGGGTACTGCTAGGCTCTGTTAGATAAGAAAACATTCCTAAGTCTAAAGTTCGATGTTCTCTGCCTCTTATCCTCTTACTATCAAGGTCAGACTTTACAGCTGGACTCTCAGATTCTACAGGAGGTAGTCTCATTTTATTTCTTACCTATATCATTCCCTAATTAGATTTTTTTTCTTTCTGCCTCTTTTCTTGGGTCTCAGTGCCTGCACTATGAATCCACTGCTTCTGTGGCCAGTTTTAATATTTTTTTGGATAGGACAGAGAGAAATTGAAAAGGATATACCCAACCTGAGTTTCATCCCAGGCCCCACTAAAGAAGTATTAGGGGTGAGATGGTGGCCAAATCTTATAGTTTATGAATCAGCACCTTGGCAGATGACACATCAGCTGCTCAGAGAACCAGCACTGCCAGGGAGCTCAGCATAAACATTTCCCTCAGCTTCGCAACATTCTCAATCTAATCTCTGTCCTCATTTGTTGGGACCTTGAAAGTGTTCCTCACCTACCCAGTTTCCTCTCCTCCTCTGACTCACAGGGAATGCAAGAGTGTTGGGTTTCATGGGAAGTGCCAGCTAGGAATAATGTAGTTATCTGGAATAGAACTCATTTGGATTTGTAGTTAATGTTCATCTCCATATAGTTTAACCTTTGAACTGAGGGTATGGCCATATGAGAAATGACATGATTTCCTGGAAAAATGTGCCCAAATTCAAAAAGTTCATAGGTTGGCACTGAAATGACCTATAAACAAAAAGTGTTCACTAAACTGACCAGCAGTGTGTTGATGGATTAAAAAATATTTTACTGAGTCATTGTATACAAGGGAATGTGCTAGTCACTGAAAAGAACATGAAAACCAGAACACTCTCCTTGCTCTGTGGACTCGACTAGAAGAACAGGATGTGTACATACTGTGTGACTGTTACAATGTGCAAGGACCCAGGCTAAGCCCTGACCCCACTCGTAAGGGGAAAGCTTCAGGAGTGGTAAAGCAGTGTTACAAGTCTGTCTGTCTCTCTTCCTCTCTTCCTCCCTCCCTCCCTCCGTCTATCTCTGTCTCCTCTCTTGATTTCTGAGCAAATGAGTAAAATATTTAAAAATAAAAGTAAAGTAAACACATTATAAGTACTGCTATATAAAGTAAAAGGTGACCAGCCAATGGAGAAGTAAAAATACCAACAGTGAACAATTTGGCAGAACGTCCAATTTCAGATATGGAAATTCAAAGATGGATCAGTAGGATGTCTCGCTCCTCTCTCTCTCTCTCTCTCTCTCTCTCTCTCCTCTCACTCTCTTTCTTTTGAACACTTTTAGATTCACAGCAAAATTGAGATAAAAATACAGAGAATTTCCATATACTTTGACCCATCTGAGCTTTCTCAGTTACTAACCACCCCACCAGAATGGAGCTTTCATTACATTGACACATCATTATCACACAAAGTCCATAGTTTACATCAGGGTTCATTCTTGGTGTACATTCTGTGTTTGGACAAATACATAAAATATGTCTAACACTATAATATCATTCAGAGTATTGTCAATGCCCTAAAAACCCTCTGTGTTCTGCCTAGTCATCCCTCCCCCCCAGTGTCCCCTGGGGGACCCCCATCTTTTTTAAATCATTTTCTTAGTTTTGCCTTTTCTAGAGAGTCATGTAGTTGGAATCGGAATCATATCTATGTAGTACTTCCAGATTAGCATCCTTTACTTACTGATATGCATTTGTGTTTCTTTCAGATCACTTTGTAACATGTTAGCTGATTTCTTTTTAATTCTGAATAATAGTCCATTGTTTAATTATACCACAGTTTATTCATTCATCTACTAAGGATATCTTGGTTGCTTCCAAGTCTTGTCAACTATGAATCAGTCACTATAAACATGTGTGCAGGATTTTGTGCACATGAAAGCGAGAGTTGTGGCAGGTAGAAATGCATTCCAAACAGAGAATGTGCCATCTTTAGGCTTGTTTCATTAACAGGATTTCAGAATAGGATAGCGTGAAGCTAGACTGGCAGCTTGGTGTGTGGTGACAGTAGTGACAGGGTCAAAATGCATTCTGAAGTGTTGTTCTGGAGTGCTATCTAAAAGCAAGTGAGCAGTTAGGAAGGCAGAACAATAACCTATGCAAGTTAAACCACTAGAAGGTTCTGAACTGGGATGATGGGAGGGGAAAGAAAAGGAAAAGAGAAGATAGAACCTTGCAGTTTGGAATTTTAAGTCTAGTTGTTTGTTTTAGGATAGAACATGGAAAATGATCATTCTTGGTTCAGGTAGAGTCCCCCTGGAGAGCCCTAGGCAAAATGCCCAAGAAAGAAGTCAGCACAACTGGGACAGCAGAGGCTGCAAACAAGAAGTTGGGGTTAGGCCTATCTCAATATATAAAAGCCTGTGTATACTTAAGAACTGTTATGCATGTACAAACTATTGTATTTACTGTCGAATGTAAAACATTAACCCCCCAATAAAGAAAAAAAAAATTTAAAGCCTGTATATACTTAGGAGTTTTCCAAGAAAAAACATGCATATTTATGAAGGGGAAATGTAGACATGCTTAATAGAGAAACATACACTAATAGAACAGGGCACACGCAATTCAAGGAAGACAGTACCATCAGAGGCTTATACTACAGGCTCAACCTCCACAGAGCAGCCCTGCCCTGCCCTGCCCTGCCCTGCCCTGCCCTGCCCTGCCCTGCCCTGCCTAGGAGGAAGGTTCTGTCTCGATCCAACCAAACCTAAAAGGATGCAACAGTGTGGCTACTCCTGCAGAAAGGGTATCATACCTTCTGAGCTCTAAGCCTCAGGTCAGTGTTGATTTTTCTTAACCCAGAGAATGCAGCTCAAGTTTTCTAGGAGAAAATAAAGGGCATAAGGTTGCAAAAAGTATTGAGCGTTTGAGTACCAAACCTAGCTAACATCCAATAAAAATAAGATCAGAGTTGGAGATATATGGTCCAGTGGGCATCATGTGGGTAATAGGACTTCTCCAATTAGAAGCAGAGGACTCTGCTCAGGACTCCTCTGACTCAGGCCAAGTTGATAAAGACAAGATAGTATCGGGGATGAGCATAGCTTTCCTCTAAGAAGAAATGATTTGGCTGCACAACCTGTTCCAGCAGTCTTGTTCTAGGAAGAAACCTACTCAGTTGCAATGGAGAAAAGTTTTCTAAAGAAGGTGCTGGGTGTAGGAGGTGGGGAAAACTTCTGTTCTTGAGAAGGGATGGATCCTGGAATGGAATTTCTCAGAAATTCAGTCTGCTAGTGATTAGGGGACATGTCTTGCTGGCATCTGTGTTTGGACAAATACATAAAATATGTCTAACACTATAATATCACTCAGAGTATTACTTACTGACATGCATTTGTGTTTCTTTCTGATCATTTTGTAACATGTTAGCTGATTTCTTCTTAATTCTGAATAATAGTCCATTGTTTAATTATACCACAGTAAGTGGACCTGAACAGCAACAGGTAGGAGAGGATGGGAAAGCAGTCCTTGAAGCAAAGGTGTTATCTTGAAAGACACTGTGTTCCCAGACATGCCTTCTTCTCTGTATGTGTCTTATTTGTTCAGATACAATTCATTGTGTAAATCAGCTGACTTTTGACCCTGTTCACTTTTCATTTCTGTTTCTTCACTTCCGCTTCCAGCCTCCCTGAGAAGACTTGCTGGAGGTCAGCATAACAGTAAAAAGAGCTCTGCTTCAGGAACTGACTTCTTTTTTCTCCTTCATTCTCCCCTCCAGCTACTGAGAATCCATTTCTTGCAGAGCATTCTGCTAAATGGGTCCTGCTACACATCACATGCAAAGACAGAGTTTTAACACCAAGGAAATAAGATATTTTATTGTTGGTATGCTTTTAAAAACCCCTTCTGTTTCATTTGGTTTAAATCCCCCCTGCTTAACACTACATTCTATTTACATAACCACTGTATTCTATTTACATAACCACTGCCGTCTATTTACATAAATCACTTTTACATTTACATAAAGCACCACCTTCCCTCCAGGGCATTGGTGGTTTAGTGGTAGAATTCTCACCTGCTCCACCCCCTCTCCTTGTCACACCCTGATCCTCTCCTTGTCACACCCTGATTTTCACCAGTCACTTTTCTCTCCACCCTCTCTGCGTCACATCCTGTTCACACCCTACTTGGGAAGTATATATAAAGACAACATTGTTCGTTTTAGTTAGTTGTTAGTTTAGTCTAGCTTGGTATAGATTGCGCTGCGTCCTGCATGAATAAAGAGATACTGCGTACAGCTCAACCATGAGTTCCTGGTCATCTGTCTCCCATCAGTGAAGCTCAGCCCGACATTTTATATATATATATATATATATGGTGAATTCTTCCTGTCCCAAGCCCTTACCTCACTGGGGAAAGATAGAAACAGGCGGGGAGTATGGATCGACCTGTCAAGCCTATGTCCAGTGGAGAAGCAATTACAGAAGCCAGACTTTCCACCGTCTGCACCCCATAATAATCCTGGGTCCATGCTCCCAGAGGGATAAAGAAAAGGGAAGCTTCCAATGGAAGGGATGGAATGCAGAATCCTAGTGGTGGGGATTGTGTGGAATTGTACCCCTCTTACTTATGGTCTTTTTAGTCATTATTAAATCAATAAAAAAGCAACGACTTCATAGTAATTAAAAGATTATAAGGTAATAATCTTATACCATATCAATCCCACCACCATAACTCTATGCCCCCCCCACAGTAACCACCATGGTTCTAGAAATAAGATTTTTACAGATTTCATCATCATAAAAAGGTGGAAGCAACTGGAAAATACTGAAGATAAGATCCAAGAATACTAACAATACTAATGAAATTTGAGAGAATTTCATTCAGAAGAGTTGGGAAAGACTTCCTGGGTGAAAAGACATTTTCATAGAACCTTAAAAATGGAAATGAGGGGGTGCTGGAGATGACTCACCTGGTAGAACACACACGTTAGGGACCAGGGTTTGAGCCTCAGGTCAGCACATGGATGCACCTGCACTGGGGAAACTTCACAAATGACAGAGGAGTGCTGTGGTGTCTCTCCTCTCTCTCTCTCTCTCTATGTCTCTCTCTCAAAAAAAAAAAAGTTCACCATGAGCAGAGGAATCATGCAGTTGTGGAACCCTAACAATATCCCTGGTGACAAGAAAAAAAGAAGAATTTAAACATGCAGACACGGGATATTAAACTTTATGATGTCTTATTGACATTCCTGTTTTTCAGCCTCTTTGAGAGTGCATAAACCATTGATAGGGAATTTGTTAAAGCAAAGAGAGTGGTGATAAATAAATAAAGGAAAGAAGGACGGAAGAAAGAAAGGAAGAATGTATGTTGAAGCATAACCAGCTGTTACTGTTCTACCGCCTACCCTCAGCATGTGAGAGCAGCTGTCAGCTGCCAGCTTGGCAAATTGTCAATATAGCTCAATTACTAAGGCTTCCCTGCTCAGCGATGCCTTTTTCAGATTTGTATAGAGAGACTGTCAAAAAGGCAGAGAGAGTGAAAGAGACCACAGCACCAAATCTCCCTCCAGTGTAATGGAAACTAGCCTGCACCTGGGCTGTGAACACCGTAAAAGCAGCACACTCTCTAGGGTCAGGTGCATACACAGGGAGGGGGTCACACTGCATCCTAGGTCACGCAGCAGAAAAAAAGCCGTCAGTCGGGATCATAACAGATGGTAGCAGTCAGTGACAGAGTTTTCACTCACTTATGGTGAAAATAAGAAAAAGGAGGCTACAGTGAGTCTTAAAATAAGCATATATAGGCCTGGGGAGACAGCATAATGGTTATGTAAAAGATTTTCCTGCCTGAGGCTCCAAGGTGCTTAGGTTCAGTCCCCAGTATCACCATAAACCAGAACTAAGTTATGCTCTGGTCTCTCTCTCTGTAGTTCTCATAAAAATAAATAAAATATTTTGAATATATATATATATATATGCTATTTTATCTATAGAGAACATTTCTGGTGTTAAAATGGCAAGATGGTAAAAGTTCATAGGATAGTGAGAAATAAATAAACAAATAAATAAATTCTTCCTTGTCAAAATGAAAGACTTATAACTGCAAAGATATTGTAGGGGAGCAAAAATCTGTCACTTCTCCCAATCCTTTTGCGGCAAAAGGTTTATTTTATAGGAGAAGTCATGGAGGCAGTATGAAGATAGCTGAAAATAAAGGGTTCTTCCAAGGACGGTCCAATCTGTCTGCATGCTTTTATCTTTTCACTTGTGACTTTTTTTTTTTTGTGGGTGGATGGCAGGTGAGGAAGACAAGCTTCCTAAATATTTCTTGCTTTCTCCTTCCCACTGTTCTCTACATTAGTGACGCTGTTTAAGATCATATCTAGTCATGAATCCAAACTTTAAGGATTTCTTCTCTGTACAGGAGTTTAGTAATCAATTTCTGTATTCTTTTTCTCTAATCATTCTGCTTTATGCTGGTGTGAAAAGGTCCACCCCCCTTTAGAACCCAGGAAGGTGCGAATGAGTTCTTTCTGCCTACACAGTACTACAGAAAAAGACTACATATAGGAGGTTGGGTGGTAGTGCAGTAGGTTAAGTGCACATGGTGTGAAGCGCAAGGAGTAAGGATCCCAGTTCGAGCCCTGGCTCCCCAGCAGCAGGGGAGTCGATTCACAAGCAGTGAAGCAGGTCCGCAGGTGTCTTTCTCTCCCCCTCTCTGTCTTCTCCTCCTCTCTCCATTTTTCTCTGTCCTATCCAACAACAACAACAACAATAATAACTACAACAATAAAAATCAACAAGGGCAACAAAAGGAAAAATAAATAAATAATTTAAAAAAAAAAAGACTACAGATAAAGGGATTATACTGCTCCACAAAATCTTAAAACTAAATGTTCAGATGAAGACTCTTGTGACTAAAGGAGCAGAGTGTTCTTTTTGTACATAGAATAGAATCATGTCAGGGCAGAGAGGAACAGAAGATCACCTGACCCTTTTACAAATGAAGAATCTGAGGTCCCAGAAAGGGCAAGTGACTTGCTCAGAGTAATTTCTTGTTCTTCTATTTTCATTTCCATGGGGCAATCCTTAATCTTTTTTTTTCTCTGATTTGTGAGCCAGAACATGTGAACAATAACAAAAACATCACTGAGCTGACCATGCAGGGTCAGGTGATACAACCCCAACCCTATGTTTACCTTCCTGTAAACAGGAAGATGTTTTTGACATCAGTCTGAAAACCTGTGCTGTTTATAAGGTTTTACTGTTCAGCACTCAAGAAGGAACTCACAAGCTTACAAGATCAGGCAAAGCACTAACCTGTTAAAATGTCCTCCCCATGTTTTCTCAACTGTACAAAAGCAGAACACCCACACTGCACATTAACCAATCTATTCCAGTAATTGCAGTCAACTGGGTGAAACAACCAGCTTCAGGGACTTCCATGAAGTCCCTTTTACCTTGATTAAAATTTACTCTTATAAATTCTCTGTTACAAAAGCTGTGTTACAAGCAGTGCTGGCTTCCTATAGGGGATCCTCCAGAGTAGGCTTCTATCCAGGAAGTAGGAGTGATCTAGAGAAATATTAAGTAGGAAGGACATTGACAATTTGGTGATGGGTTACAGATTATAGGTGCAGGTGCCAGGGGACTGTCATTCAATGTGTCTGAGTTGATGAGTGATATTTAAGGGTTACCTGGCAAATTTATACCAAATTGATGAGAAGGACAGAGAAGTGGAGAATGTGAATTGTAATATTTACCGTGTGGTGAGGAGGGACCTGCCCTGGCTGAGGATGGAAGAGGGGTAGATGTGAGTCTTCCCAAGAAAGAGCATCTCACAGAAATTAATGAGGAAAAGAGGACAAAGAAGAAGAATAAGTCAATATACTCCAAATTTGGGGATTTTGGGTGATTGAGGAATCAGAGATGGCATTAGATGAGACTATAGGATTGGGAAGGAAACCTGTAAGAGTCTCTCTACATTAAGGGGAAAAAATGGGTCCTAGTACTTCTTACTTCTCACTCTAGATGTGAATCGGCCTCTACTTTCAAGATTGTAAATTTCAGCTTTTCTTTTCTTTTATTAATCTGCCACCAAGGTTATTGCGTTACATGATTCCACAGCTCCTAGTGATTCTTTTTTTTTTTTTAAATAGAGGGCAAGAGGTAGTGAAGAGGACTGGAGAGACAGCCTAGTGGTTATTCAAAAAACTTTCATACTTGAGGTTACAAGGTCCTGAATTTAACCCCCAGCACCACCATCTCTAGATGCTCTGACATTTCTCTGTCTTTTTTCTTTGTACCTTTCTCTCATTAAAAGAAAATAAAGCATTTAAACAGAGAGAGAGGGAGGGAGAGAGAAACAGAAAAACAACTCAGCACCACTCCACTGTTTGTGAAGTTCCTCTATGCAGCTACTCCTACAAGACAGTTGAGGGCTGGAACCCAGGTTCTTGTGCATGGCTAAGTATGCCGTCTACTGTGTGTGCCATCTCCAGGACCTCTTGACTTCATTTTTTGTATTTATTTATTTTTTAATTTCTTTATTGGGGTACTAATGTTCTATCTTTGATAGTAAATACAATAGTTTGTACATGCATAACATTTCTCAGCATTTCTTTTTGAAAATGTATTTATTTATTTCTTTATAAGAGAGTGAGAGAGAAGGCACAATCAGTGCTGGTGACTGAAGTCACAACCTCATGCTTACAAGTCTTGTGCTCAACTACTTGCTAAGCCACATGGACTTTAAATTTCTTTCTTTTTTTTTTTTCAGTTAACTCTTTTTATAATTTTTTTTTTAAGATTCAGTATTGATTTACTAAACTCCATGTCAACAGGGGTATAATTCCACACCATTCTCACCTCCAGAGTTCTGAGTCCCCAGTCCCTCTATTGTAAACTATCATGGTTCTTCCAAGGTTGCAGACATGGATTAACTGGCATCTCTACAACTATCTGTCTACAGCTGTCCATAATTGCCCCCCTTTTCTTCCAGGTCCAGTCCTTTCTTCCCTTCCAAACCACACATAACCCTATTACTACATCCAAATATCTCTCTCCTTTCTCTTCTCTCTGTTTGGGTCCCAGTGGAGTTGGAATTCAGAGCCCCCTTACCCTCCTACTATTGATGAGAAATTTCCAGATTTTAGCCCCTGGATATGCTTATAATACTGCTTATAATCTGATTGTGATGGATTTGTAAATAGGCCTAAATACGGGAGAGACTTAAATATAATAAAGGATTATGATTGTGTAGAAAGTCTGAGACAGTGCAGGTGGTGAGTGCAGGCTGGCCTTCACTGAGTGAGCAAGTGATAACAAGTAGAGACAATGAAGGCCAGACTGAACTTCTACTGAGAAGGCGGCTTCTGTAACCCTGGCTAGCTTCTGCCCTCCTAAAAGGCACCCCCTCTCCCCAGTGGTGTATCTTATGCTGAGACTAAGCTTTCCCAGACACAGCGATGCAGAAAAGATAACAGTAACTAAGGCAACCAGACCCTGAGCAATAGTCACAAGTCCCACCCCTTAACCTTGCAGCCTCTGCTTCTGTAATGACGCTTTTGCTCTCAAACCTATAACCCCTATATAAGCCTGTACTGTCCCTTTGTTTGTTGCCAGAGTTATCAGAAAGTTCTGAGCTCCTGACCCACACGTAAATAAACTTTGTTCTTCCTCCACCCACCTTGGCTTCAGTCATCTTGATTATTAATAGAGTTCCTTAACACTATCATTCTCCCATACTGGAAGTATGGATCAAAGTTGTTTTTAGGGTGCAGAAGGTGGGAGTTCTGGCTTCTGTAATTGCGTCTTCACTGGATTTGGGCATTGGCAGGTTGATCCATACCCCCAACCTGCCTCTATCTTTCCCTAGAGGGATAGAGCTCTGGAAAGGCAAGGTTCCAGGACACACTGGTGAGGTTGTCTTCTCAGAAAAATCAGGGTAGAGTCATGGTAGTGTCGGCAACATGGTGTCTGGAAGGTGGCAGGGCATAAAGTGAGATAAAATGGTAAATGAACAGGAACCAAGAAGTAGAAACAGAGCAGATGAGATGAGGGATCTTAGGGTGGAAGAAAGCTTGCAAGTCCATTTTAGGCTTGTTTCTCGGGGCCCACAACTATGGTAGTTTTTGTTTGAGTTTGTTTGCTTATCTCTTAGTAACACTCACTGTAATCATACAAGTGTATGATTCTTGCAGCCTTTATGATTCTCACTGTTGATTTGTTTCAAGTATGTTTGTTCAGTTCTCTAAATTTCACATGAGTGAAACCATCCTGTGGTTTTCCTTTACTCCTTGTTTACTTCACTAAGCATAATGTTCTTGAATTCCATCCATTTTATCCCAAAAGATGTAAAATAGTCTTTTTATTGCTGAGTAGCACTCCATTAAGTATATGTCCCATAATTTTTTTATCCAGTCATTTGTCAAAGGGCATTTTGGTTGACTGCAAATTTTGGTTATTGTGAATAGTTCATCTATGAACTTGGGAGTACATATATCCCTTAGAATTAGTGTTATTATCTCTTTTGAATAAATGCTTAGGAGTAGAATTGCTGGATCATAAGGTATTTCCATCTGTATTTGTTTAAGAATTCTCCATGCTGTTCTCCATAATGGTTGTACTAGTTTGCATTCCCATCAGCAGTGTAGTAGAGTTCCTCTCTCTCCACATCCTTTCCACCACTTATCCTCTCCTGTTTTGTTGATGAAAGCCATACTCACAGGTGTGAGGTGGTATCTCAATGTGGTTTTAATTTGCATTTCTCTTGTGATGAGTGAATTGGAGCATTTCTGATATGTCTATAGGCTTTGTGTGTTTCTTCTTTAGACAACTTTCTATTCATATATTGTGCCTACTATTCTACTGGGTTATTCTTGTTTGTTTTGAATTGTAGGAGTTCTTTATAGATGTTTGATATCAACTTTTGATATCACACTTTATCTGAAGTATGGTGTGCCAATATGATTTCCCACTTGCTAGGTTTCCTGTTTATTCTTATGGAGTTTTCTTTTGATGGATAGCTTTTTAATTTGATATAGTCCCATTTGTTCAATCTTGGTTTTTGTTTTCTTTGCCCATGAGGTGAAGTATCCACATATGTCTTTAGTGTTAATATAATGAAATGTTTCACCAATATATTCTTCTATATATTTTATATTTTTAGGTTTACTATCCAGATCTTTGATCCATTTTGAATTAATTTTGGTATATGGTGTTAGTTGGTGGTCTAGTTTCATTTTTCTACATGTGGATGTCCAATTTTGCCAACATCACTTGTTAAAAAGACCTTCTTTTCTCCTTTGGGCAGATTTGACCCCTTTGTTATATATGAGGTGCCTATACATGTATGAATTGAGTTCTGGACACTCTATCCAATTCTATGGGTTCATACAACCATATTTGTTCCAGTACCACACTGTTTTAACTACTACTGCTTTGTCCTGTAGCCTAAGGTTGGGTATTGTGATGTTTCCATTTTTTTTCTTTTTCCTCAGGAGTGCTTTTGCTGTTCATGGCTTTTTAAAATTCCACACGAATATTTGAAGAATCTGTTCAATTTCCTTGAAATATGTCACTGAGATTTTAATAGGGATTGCATTGAATCTATAGATTGCTTTTGGCATAATTGCCATTTTAATGATATTTATTTATTCTCTCAATCCATGAACAGGGGATGTTCTTCCATTTCTTTGTATCATCTTCTATTTCTTGTAACAGTGTCTTATAGTTTTCCTTGAAAAGATTCTTTACAACCTTTGTTAGATTTATTCCTAGGTATTTAGTTTTTTTGAATTCAATTGTAAATGAGGTTGTTTCCTTCAGTTTCATTTCCTCTGGCCCATCTTTTGCATAGGGAAATGCCACAGATTTGTGGGTATTGATTTTGTAGCCTGCTACTTTATTGAATTTATTGGTGATTTCTAGTAGTTCCTTGGCAGAGTTTCTGGAGTCCTCTAGGTATATCAACATATCATCTGTAAATAATGATAGTTTAACTTCTTCCTTCCCAGTTTGGATTCCTTTGATATCTCTTTCTTGCCTGATTGTGATGGCGAGGCTTTCTAGGACTGTGTTGAGTAAAAACGGTGTGAGTGAGCAATCCTGTCTGCTTTCTGATATTAGGGGAATAGCTTTCAATTTTTCCCCACTGACTATGATGGTAGCCATGGGTTTACTATATCTAGCCTTTATTATGTTGAGGAATTTTCCTTCTACTCCCCATTTCTTGAGGGCCATTATCATAAATGGGTGTTGGACCTTGTTGAATGCTTTTTCTGCATCAACTGATAAAATTGTGTGATTTTTATCTTTATTTTTGTTGATCTAGTGAACTAAATGATTGCTTTGTGGATGTTGAACCATCCATGTTTCCCAGGGATGAATCCCACTTGATCTTGGTGGATTATTCTCTTAATATGTTGTTGTATTTGATTAGGCAAGATTTTGTTGAGGATCTTTGCATCAATGTTCATCAGAGATATCAGTCTATAGTTTTCTTTTTTGGTGGGGTCCTTTCCTGCTTTGAGGATCAAGGTGATATTAGCCTCATAGAATGTGTTTAGGAGTGTTCCCTCTTCTTCTATTTTCTGGAAGAGTTTGAATATTATATAAAATTCATTAGTGTAGCCATTCAGGCCCAGGCTTTTGTTCTGGGGAAGCTTTTGATTACTGCTTCAATTTCTTTACTGTTAAGTTTATCTACTTCCTCTTGTGTCAAGATTAGCAATTGGGATGACTCTAAGAATGTGTCCCTTTTTTCTAAGTTGTTAAATTTAGTTCCATACAGATGTCCATAATATTCTTGCATAATCCTTTGAATCTCTACCTCATCTGTTGTAATATCTCCTCTCTCATTTCATCACCTGCAAGCTTTCCTCCTGCAGGTAGGGATCAGGGCTAAAACCCAAGTCCTTGTGCATTATAGCATGTGTACTCAAACAGGTGCACCACCACCCAGGTCCCTTAATTGATTTTTTTATCTCTTCAATGTCACATGTATTGTTCAGAAGCATATTGTTTAATCTCCAGGCTTTGGGGGGCAATTTCTTTTCCTTTTTTGGTTGATTTCTAGTTTCAGGCCTTCATGGTATGAGAAGACACATTTTATAATTTTGATATTTGTATATTTGTTTAGGCTGAGAACTTTAAATTTCAGTGAGTTCATTTGAAAGTTGATTTTGGGAAGAGGGGGAATGTGATGGAAAGGTGCTAAATTTGATTTTGGTGATTGTTGTAAAACTCTAAAGAATGTGTTTAAAACATAGAATGACACACTTCACCCAAGTGAATTGTATATATGTATGGAATGAAGTGTGTTCCTTCAAATTTCACATGTTATAGTTTTAACCTCCAATTACTTCAGAATGTGACAGTATTTTGGGGAGATGGGGCTTTAGAAGGTAATTAAATCAAGTTATTTGTGGGTCCTAGTCTTATATGATTGTTGTACTTATAAAAAAAGAGGAGATTTGGAGGCCAGGAAGTGATGCACCCAATTAAGTGCACATATTACCATGTGCCCCCACTCTCCACCTGCAGGGGTGCACTTCACATGCACTGGAGAGGGTCTGCAGGTGTCTATTTCTCCCTCTCCCTCTTTACCTCCCCCTCCTTTCTCCATTTCTGTCTGTCTAATCAAGTATAATAGAAAAAAAAAAAGGAATGAAGGAAGAAAGGGAAGGAGGAAGGGAGAGAAGAAGGGAGGGAGAGAGAAAGAAAGAAAGAAAGAAAGAAAGAAAGAAAGAAAGAAAGGAAGGAAGAAAGGAAGGAAGGAAGGAAGGAAGGAAGGAAGGAAGGAAGAAAGAAAGAAAGAAAGAAAGAAAGAAAGAAAGGACTCTTGGGAGTGATGGATTTGTAGTGCTTGTACCAAGCCCCAGAGTTATCTCTGGTAGTAATAAAAATAAAAGAGAGTTTGGAGTATTTCACCAAAGTGAAAAAACTCTGGGTGGGGGGAGAGGGTAGACTATTAGCTTCACTATATGGGGGTGGGGGTGGGGACACAGACCATTGGTACTGGGAACAGTGTTTATATACACTTCTATTAACTTATAGTCTTATAAATCACTATTTAATCAATATGTGAGGGGAAATTTTATAAAAATAAATAAATAAGAAAAAATAAAAAAGAAATAAAGAAGATGGGGGAAAAATTTAAAAGGAGATTTGCGCACAGTAATATTCAGAGGAAAGACCATATGAAGACTAGGGTGGGGTGGGGGTGGAACTTTGGTGGTGGGTATGGGGTGGAACTCTACCCTGAAATATTACAATCTTGTAAATTATATATATTGTAAAAAATATATATAATATTTAAAAAAAAGACTCAGGGAAAACAGACATATACAATGCAAATAATGTTATCTGAAAAGAAACAACCATACCAGAACACTGAAGTTGTATTCGAAGCTTCTAAAACTGTGAGAAAATGGATTTCTCTTACCGTATTTTGTTAGGACTATCTGCACTGGGGACTTTTATGAGTCAACTTGGCTGGATTATGGTACCTAGATATCTGGTCAAACATTGTTTGGAATAGATCTGAAATGTTCCTGTGAAGATTTGTATTGGATGAGGTTAACCTTTAAATTAGTAGACTTTGACTAAAGCTGTTTACCCTCTTTATTGCGAGTGATCTCATCCAGAGCAATAGAAGACCTGGACACAACAAAAAATAGCCTTCCCCAAGTAAGAAGGAATTTTCTTTTTAAATTTATTTTTTATTTAAGAAAGGATAAATTAACAAAACCATAGAGTAGGAGGGGTACAACTCCACACAATTCCCACCACCCAATCTCCATATCCCATCCCCTCCCCTGATAGCTTTCCCATTCTCTATCCCTCTGGGAGCATGGACCCAGAGTTGTTGTGGGTTGCAGAAGGTGGAAGGTCTGGCTTACAGATTATATCCTGAGGATATATATCCTTAGGATAGCTTTTTGGCTGAAACTCTGCTATGGGTCTCCAGTTTTCTGGTCTACCTTGCAGATTTTGGACTTGTACCTCTATAATCAAAAGCCAATTCCTTAAAATGTATCTCTCTTCTTCACCCCTCCCCCACTGTTACTGTTTTCTCTGGAAAACGGTAATATTTTGCCTTAGAAAATACAATATATGACTGAGTATTTCAATAATGCTACAAAAAAAAACTTAAAAGACCACATTTAAAATCTTCATCAATAGCTATTGGTGGTAGCTTTAGAGAGTTTTAAGTTAAGTTTTAGCTTAGCTTATCTGAATTTGTGGTGTGTGTGTGTGTGTCCATTCCCAGGTGTTATTTGCATACTAGTAATTTAAGAAGAGTGTTCTACTCAGAGGAATATTTAAAAAAAAAAAAGTTAGAGGGAGTCGGGCGGTAGCACAGTGGGTTAAGAACAGTTGGTGCAAAGCGTAAGGACCAGCATAAGGATCCAAGTTTGAGCCCCCAGCTCCCTACCTGCAGGTGAGTCACTGCACAAGCAGTGAAGCAGGTCTGCAGATTTCTATCTTTCTCACCCCCTTACTGTCTTTCCCTCCTCTCTCCATTTCTCTCTGTCCTATCCAACAACAACGACATCAATTACAACAACAACAATAATAACTACAACAATAAAACGACAAGGGCAACAAAAGGGAATAAGTAAATAAATATTCTTTAAAATTTTTTTTAAAAAGCTAGATAACACAGAACCCTGAGGACATGGCAGTATGCTGGGATGGATCATAATGTCACTTGGGAAGATTTGGATAGGTCACACATCAAATGACACGTGGGGCTGGATGGGCCAGAGCATACATGTTACCATGCAGGAAGACCCAGGTTAAAGCCGCTGGTCCCCATATGGAATAGGGAAGCTTCACTAGTGCTGGAGAAGTGCTGCGAGTATCTCTCCTTGCTCTGCCTCCATCTGTCTCATCCTTTATCTGATCTGCCTCCATCTGTCTCATCCTTTATCTAAAATAAAAATAAATAAATAAAAAAGGCTTCCAGGAGCAGTGGAGTGGTTGTGCAAACACCAGGGCTCAGTAATAACCCTAGTGGTAAACAAAACAAGAAAGTAAAACAAATGCATATCAAATCTTATCTCCTGCTATGAGAAAAGTGTCAGCATACAACACATTCAGTTTCTGATGTAGTTGACACTATTTCCTGTAGTTTTTTTTTAAAGTCAATCAACAGGTAAGCTTTCGCTGTGCACTGTCTATGCCCAAGGCTTGCACTAGATACCAAAAGACAAATGAAATAGATTGACTTCAGTCAAGAAATTTACATCACAATGAGGAAATTCTGGCTTAAGGTGATAAGGGTTTGCACTGGGTCAACTATAGCTGGCGGCCAGTGTTGGGTCTTTCTTTGGTTTCAAAACCGCTATAATCTTCGCACGACGCCGAACTTTGGGCATAGACTCAGATTCCAAGATGTGGGACAGGAATGAAGCGAGCCACTTCTTTGCCACGGGACCCAGGTTAAGAATGAGTTCTGGGGTGATGTTATCATAGCCAGCAGCTGTTCCCGGTTTAACCCTCTTCAAAGCGTCTTCCAGTTCAGACAGTGTAAAGGGAGAGATTTTTGGAGATGGACAAGATAACCGGAAGTGGGATGACCACTCGTGGGAAATTTCTCTTTTCCAGACTGGGTCGATCTTAGCACGTCCAACTTGAGTTAGGTGACTGGCCACTGAGTTTGGAGATACGGGAGGATGGGAGATGGGAGGGGGTTGGCTACTGGCACCCAGTCTGTGAAGAAGCTTCCAGGCCTTCCTACTTGAGTGGGTGAAGTTCAGACTTTCCGTGAGTTGTTGCCAGCGGGCTTGGCATGCTGCATCCAGGGAGGCAATGAGATGGTCAGCCACATCTGGGTCGCCCAACTCATCATACTGCTTTAGTAGTTGCTCGCATTCAGCATCAAGACAAGGCATATAGTTAGCACGTCTCCCACGAGGAATGGCTTGGGAAGCTGCTTTGAAGATGGCTTGGCAGAAGCGCCTGTAGGAATCTTCAAAGGGGATAGAGTTAATTGGAGTTGCAGGAATAGATTTGTTGGTAAGATCACTGAACAGACGCCAGTTTGCTTTCCGAAAGTTCCATCTTAGTTTCTTCGAGCACAGAATCAGTGGGAGCTGGAGACCAATGTGGATGATAGCTGGGCGGTGATGACTGTGCGGGAAGATCTTGAGAACTTGTCTCGTAGCGGGAAAGGCTTGGCCGTTGACTGTGCTAATCCAGCACAGGTCGGGTGACGAGTCTTTATTCCATCTAGCACTGTGAAAAGAGCCTGGCTGTTTGGGATCGTATAATAGGGAGAGGTCATTCGCTGAAGCCCAGTCGGCTAAGATAGAGCCGTCAGCACGAGTGGAGGAATATCCCCAGTCTTGGTGATGACTATTAAAGTCTCCAACGTAAACGGCTGGGTGATTTGGGCTAGGCAGGACCTCATTATCCCATAAGGCACTGGGAGGCTTATATACGTTGACGAGCTGAATAGCTCCAATAGTAATGGAGTCGTAGAAGGTCGAAGAGGCCGTATGGTTTTGAAACCAAAGAAAGACCCAACACTGGCCGCCAGCTATAGACCAATTTCTCTCCTTTCCGTGTGTTACAAACTCCTTGAGAGGCTGCTTCTGTCACATATTTCTCATCTTACAGAGAAATTCCTATCACCTGCCCAAGCTGGTTTCCGCCCAGGAAGATCTACCTGCGAACAAGCCCTAGCCCTCTCAACTTATATTGAAAATGGATTCCAGAAGAATTTAAAGACGGGTGCTGTCTTTGTTGATCTCACAGCAGCCTATGACACGGTTTGGCACTGTGGTCTCCTAGTCAAGATCTCAAGATGCCTGCCTCCATGGGTGGCCAACACTATATGGTTTCTTCTCCAAAACAGAAGATTCCGGGTACATCTGGGTGACAAGTCTAGCAGATGGAGACTTGTCTCAAGTGGTCTCCCCCAGGGCTCTGTTCTGGCTCCTACGCTATTTAATATTTACATCAATGACCTCCCAGAAACTTCTTCAAGGAAGTTCATCTACGCCGATGACATCTGCTGTGCAACTCAGGCATCCAAGTTTGACATCCTCGAGGAAACACTCACGAAAGACATGTCTCTGATATCTGATTACTGTAAAAAATGGTGACTAATCCCTAGCACTGCAAAAACGGTATCATCTGTTTTCCATCTACACCATGCCTCGGCCTCGCGTGAGCTGAATGTGCAGCTTGGCGATACGAGAATCCGGCATGAAGCCCAGCCAGTCTATCTTGGCATTACTCTCGATCGCACTCTGTCATTTCACAAACATCTCATAAAAACTGCAGCAAAGGTGGGCGCGAGAAATAACATCATTGCAAGACTGGCCAGCTCCTCATGGGGCGCGAGCGCTTCCACACTACGATCATCATCTCTGGCATTATGCTATTATACTATGCTATTATACTGTGCCCCGGTATGGTTCCGTAGCCCCCATGTCCACTTGGTCGATTCCTGTTGGTATGCATGAGACCCCTTCTGTTTCATTTGGTTTAAATCCCCCCTGCTTAACACTATTCTATTTACATAACCACTTCATTCTATTTACATAACCACTGTTAACAAGTTCCACCCTCCCTCCAGGGCATTTGTGGTTCAGTGATAGGATTCTCGCCTGCTCTACCCCCTCTTTGTCACACTCTGATTTTCACCAGTCACTTTTCTCTCCACCCTCTCTATGTCACATCCTGTTTCCACCTTACTTGGCAAGTATATATAAAGACAGCATTGTGAGTTTTACTGTACTGTACCTTGAGTTTAGCTTAGCTTGGTATAGATTGTGCTGCATCCTGCATGAATAAAGAGATACTGCCTACAACCCAGCCATGAGTCCCTGGTCGTCTGTTACCTGCCCATGAAACCAGCCCTGCAAAAACAACCTAACCCGTCGAAAACAACAGGTGTTGGTGTCCCACCCCATGGAAGCTCCTCCTGTTCTCTTCACAGGAGTCTAGAGTCTCCTAATGGACTGGACTCTCCATATAACACGCCAGGAAGTGTTCACAGTGACAAGTCACCATTGGTGGTTCCAGGACTAGAGCCTGGGACCTCTGACCTGCATGCTCTGTGCTCTACTGATTTGATGTCTCCCTGACAACATGGAGAGACCATATATGGAATATAAGAGGGGGCACATTGAGCTTCCTTAGACAGTACAACTCTGGCCATCTGTTGACTGGGTAGTTTCCTCTAACTCAGGATGGAGATCATTTAACATGAGAGACAGAAAACAGAGATAACAGAGACAACAACCCCCCCCCCACACACACACACAGGGATCCCATCATCCTGCAGAAGCCTAGACTGGGAGGAGGAAAGACAAACATTGCACAGTTAAGAGTATGGAACAAGGCTATGAAACACCATACATCACTGAGCTTCAAGTGTCAGGTAAAATTACTTCAGGCAAGAGGCAAATAGAATATTCAGAATGTTGATTCTATACATGCTTTACCTATTTGCCAAATAATCCAGAAAGTTTTTGGAAAGCAAATGAGGTGTTTTAGAACCCAAATGGCCCAGCCTGAACATTCACAAGAATCCCTGAGCCTCAGAGCTTAGACATTGCCTCTTCTTGGGTGCGTACTCTCTGGGTTGGAGAGAACTCAACTGAAG